>NW_019213698.1:261696-267046 GCF_002532875.2 Varroa jacobsoni
AATGCGCTTTACGAAAATCTTCTAGCAAAAATCGAAAACCGTATGAGTTTTTCAATACTTTTAGCACACCTACTGTTTCTTTATCTTCTAGTATGCCTTGCATCATTCAACCTCGTGAGTGGCTCGAAGAATGGACGAGGCCTTCCTTATAGCTCTATGTAGGTCTCTTCTGTCTTCCCACGACGGGCTTCTGTGTGTAACGCCCTGGTCGGGATCAGGCACAAGAACGATCAGGTTGTTCACTGATTGGCCTACAAAGGTAGTGTAGCTACAGCATTACCCGACATCGCTGACGTTTACATTGCCCTATGCTAAAGAAACTAACTGGAGAACTGCGTAGGCATCACCAGCGGTTCCGAAAGACTCGCTTATTAGCTCAGTGAAGACCAAGAGGTGGACGTTGGCTTCGTTCTGCTCTCCTACAATTTAAAAGACTTCCCTTTAATGAGGACTGTGGCGAAATACCCGCGTAAACTTCTACTTGTTGTGTTTAGTTTTTTTCGTATTATTTGTCTTTCTCAGGTGATGCTATGGCGATTGCAGCTAGAACTAGAACGGGAGTGCTCGTGGTAAATGTAGCCATCGTGAATATGTATACATTGTGCGACAGAGTGAACTGTCTTATGCCCCGTTCGTCGTTGATATGCTGGGACCGGTTGCCAGCTACAGTTGAGAAGCCTAGGTGGGGTTCAATTGATTGCAGTCGCCCTGCGCATATGATTGCAGCCCGGTCTACGCGGTGCTCCGTTGCAACAAAACGGTGACTAGTTACGGCCCGCTGAGTTCCTGAGCTGATCTCCCGAATCGCATAGAGTAGAGACAACGAAAGGCGTGTCGTCTTAGCCAGCTGGCCACGACGAACAGCCCTCGTTGAGACAAACGAGCGGGCGGTCCAAGTGGCGCATCAATCAGAGCCAATTAGTTGATTGTTTGTATATTAAAAAACTACAAATTGCGACATAAAAGAAAGTGAGTTTAAAAAGTAAATAATTAGAATGTAGCATCTGATTTGATTGTAGTCGGGAATAACGAACGCATCGGAAAAAAAATAGAGACGCCCGGTTCGACGAAACGGTCGGCTAGAGCACATTATTTGCGAATTTTACACAGGCTAAATAAATCAGTTAGCTACGTCGCTGCTCGCCGTTAAAGTCCTTCGGTATGATATTCACACAGAAAAAAAACAGTAATTAAATGCAGGTGACAAAATGAAGTTTATGGTGTTTTTGACCCATGCAACCCACAGTCGTGGCCCACAAATAGCGGTGAGCATAGAGCTTATTGAAATTAAAGTTTTCTTTAGACGGGAAACTTGTTATACTTCAGTCAAACTACCCTATCGTTTTTTTGTCTTAGCAATTAAGATCAATTATTTGCAGTTGTTCTGAATTTAGTACTTCAGGTAATTGTTCAGTTTGAATGTTTTCAAATTGGATTAGACATTGTCTATTTTACTTTAATGTACAATTGTTTATCTGTAAAAAGTTACTATAGTTTTTTTATCTAGTAATCAGGGCGGTCTTGCTCTCTCCGCTCTAGAGTGAAGTAGAAGCGGTTGAGTAACGATAAGCTCGCACTGAATGCTTTCATTCAAAAACTTCCGATCCGCACAATACATACAAGCGTGCTTATAGGATAATTAACTGACTCGAATGTTAGTTTCGCTAAAAAAGTCCATTCTACAAACTATCTCTTCTAATCCATTAACAGCTACAAACGCACCAAATTCAACGAAACATCTCCATTGACTATAGCTAGACGCATAGTTGTTTCTAATAGCTAAAAGAGTTTACGGTTTTTGCAAGTACATTCTCGACGTATGTGGCCGATACTTGCGATAGATAAACGTTGTTCTTTTTTAACTGTTTTTAATGTACACTAGAGGATACTCTTTTAGCCTCGAAATCTGCGTCTTCCATCCAAGTTTTGCTTTAAATATCTGCTAAATACGCTAAGCGCACTGTATGCGCCTACGAGGCCTCGTGCCTCTAACGAATTCTGATTCCATAAGGCTTTAAGTAAATGAGCGCATCATTGGCGCATATGCTCATGTTCAGCACAGCTGTAGGACTTCGCTGCGTTCCATGTAGGTCTATTCATTTTGTCGACCGTCGCCTTCCAGCAATTCTACTTATCATTATAGGCGCCGGCCAGGGCGCAGACGAGAATGTAATGTGATGATGTGAATCCAGGTCGTTTGGCATTGCCTGCTCGTAAACATTATAATAGAACTCAGTCGAAGTTCACTAGCTTGCTAGATCATTTCGCCGTAGGGGTTTGTTTGGGTGGCATTGGTTAGCCAAGGTTGGAACTGGTATAAACGAACGGCCCCAGGGGCTCTCCGCAGAGGCCGACACCATATCATAGGGGTACCAATGGGCTTTCTCTGGCTCGCAGAAGTCCGGGATTCAGGAAAACGAGAAAGGAGGAAGCAGCGCAGGAATATTGCATTCGATCTTTCGGAAAACGGGGTCCCGGTTCGGAGACCTCTGCCGTTGAATCTGCTCCGTGGGCCTGCTGGAACTCGACGGGCTGCTCAGCGTGCCTAGATTGCCGTGCCCGTAGAACGTGCATAAAAGAAGAGAAACAGCGTGCTAGAGAAAGAGATCGGTCAGAGAAGAAACTAAAGGAGAAGGCTAGATGCGTCCCGTGAGCTGCCTTCCCTAGATCTACTCTGTCGCTTCATCTCGTCGTCTCGTGCTCATCGCAGAGGCTCAGCGGACTGGGTGGAGAATCAACTTTTAATGACATCATTCCCTTATCCCTTTCGACGGTCCGACGTTAACGTAACTCATATCCCCTTTTGGTCAATTTCCCTTTTGTTCTCTGTCTACGAAGTCTTTTCCCTGCTGTCCGAAATTCCTCATTCTCGAAAGGAAACAGGCCGAAGGGATGCTTCGTGGTGGGCTTTACTACCACAGTCAGCAGCCAAATCAGGCAGCTAGCACGCTAACCATTTCAGCAGACCTCACCAAGCACCACGAGAAGCTTTGCTTTCCGCGTTTTCTGAGCCGGGGGCCTGGTTGGCTGGAAACTGAATGGGAACTGTAGGGCTCCTATGCTAACGAACGAAGGTCGAAAGGAGATTACAGAGGCCATAGCGGCTCGGCCGTACACACTGTATAAAAGATAAACAGATACGACCTTAGCCAAAGAATCGCCATACACCATCGGCATACGGTGGATGAACAGGAGACTAGCCCAGAAGGAAGAGTCCTACACAAGGCTATCAGTAGCTTTCAGTTTGCTTTACGCAGACGCCCTCGATTCGACTACGTCTTGCTATCGGTAAAGAACGAAAAAAATCAATTGGCGGCAAGGTTTAAGCCTTGTTTACTTGGACGTATTGGAAGTCTTCGTACAGCGAAAACTATAATTAGTCTGAACTTCAGCGATGTGTATTTTTCTGCCATTTAACGTGACGAACTATTAGAAGAGACGGATGTGTAAAGCGAATGTAAAACGCACGTCATTGCATGCATACGAAAGATATCCCCGTTAAGCAAATAGCAATAAGAATTCTATTTTGCAAGGGCTAATGTGACTAAAACAGATGATTTGGTCACATGACGCGATGTCAGTAATGTTTTCCCCGTAGATGTACACAATATGTATCGCTATAGGCATTACGTGCACCGATAAGTCCTCTACAGATATTGCAGGTCGAAAATCCATGTTGTTTTAAGACGATTAAAATGTATGTGAGACGAATTAGTGAATAATAAGAGAGGAATGATTTCAAAGGACCAAAAAGCAAATAGGCTTTCAAGAATATCACGCCCTCTATCGGATATGTCGTTAAGACCCTACAGTAAGCGCTATCTCTCCAGCCACCTACATTCTACTCTGCGTAAATAGACGAAACAACCTAGGAGGTATTGAAATAAATATATAGCTCATTACGTCGATGCACCTCTATTGGTTAACTACAGACTCACGTCTTGCTTCGCTGAAAGCCTAATGTTATCTCCTTCATTTATCGTTGAACGGAAAAAACTGAGCATGGTGAATTGCCCCATGCCCAGTTTTTTCCGTTTTCAGCGCAAATTACTTTCGTACTTACAAGGAACTTTCGTTTCTGTAAACTACAACTTGAAACGAACACCTTTCTCGAATCGATCGTCGTCCTTTCACAAGGCCTGATTACTTTTGGACACACTTTTTCCGTCCTATCCTTGTACGAGGCTTCGTTATGTTTTTCGTTAAAGCGAGAAAACGTTTTCGATTGGACGGTTTCGGCAAACTTCAGCTAGTACTTCTATTGTCCGGCCCTAATGATTCAAAGACGGCCTTTCTTTAGTAACGACGTCACTCCGCTTTCCCTCGAGTCAATCTACAACGGGGAGGAGATGGCTGAAGGAGAAATGCAAGGAATGGATATAGCAAAGCGGAAAGTAACACGATGGACCAATGCTTGTACACACACTCATTTAGAGGTTCCATCTTGTTGCTTCTTCAGAAGCCAATCAGCATACTCGTCTGGAGGCTGACTCCAGAAACTCGCCATTACATCGCGTTGAGTTAAAACTCCGCACTCGATTCACCCACTGAAAGACTATACAACTAGCAGCCTAGCACGACTCAATAAAGAGCTCCTATTTTATTAACCTTCCAAAAATGGAATTGATACTCATCGCTCCGCGGTGATGTTCCCATGTTCTTGCTCTGCTAATGTACAGTTTGATTTGTGAAAGCTGTATATGTACAGCTTTCACATCGAATAGGAAACAAAGTCGGAGCTTCTACAATTCCGGTGCAATTGTTTTCTGAACACGCCTTTGACACCTTATTACGGCTGTAGAGTGGTAACACAGAGGATGAGGTATTGTATATTATGTAGGCTTATATATCAAAAGTATATGCATACAATAAGGAAGCCTAAAAAAAGGATAACGGTATCACTATAAATTCAGGAAGGATGAATGTTTTTCCACCTGCTTAACTTTTTAATTTTTGCTTAAATTTGTTTTTGTTTTCGCAGTAGATTTTGGAAAACTCGAATGAATAGAGTTTATTGCATGAAGAGGTTCAGGTATGACCGCAAGCCTGAACTTATACCACTGCTGGTAATAAGTTCGTTATTAAAATTATATTTTGTAATTTCATCAATATTCGTTTCCGGATTAGTCAAACGTTAAAGTCCGAAATTAACATCGCACCCAATTAAAGTAAAAATTAATGATTGCCTAGTGAAAACGGTACGGTTCTTAATTGTCTGCCTTTCTCCATGTGTAGACCCATATTGGGTGTATTCCAGTCGAGTCAACTCAAATAATAATTTGTTGGAACAGTTCAGGTAGCCCTGTTATATACGAGAACATGTATATATATATATATATATATATATATA
>NW_019213699.1:0-29349 GCF_002532875.2 Varroa jacobsoni
TGGGAGAGAGAAAGAAAGAGAGAAAGATTAAAAAGTTCACCGGACGCATCTGATGAATGCACTAGCAGAGCGCTATTACGTGCGATGTATTATGATGCACGCCATCATCACCCCCTACATCAATATTACCAGGTTGGCGTCAGCTATACCTGTAGCTGTACGCCAATTAGTTGACCGCAGGGTCTTCTGTCGCCTTCCACAGAGCCCTATTCTCGCCGCATAAAAAGATACATTAGATTAGGTAAAAAATAGTTTCTAATAGTGTTATCTTTGTTGACGTGTGGATACCTCGCTGGTGGAACGCGTATCCTCGACACAACGATCATCTCATCGAGATAAAAAGAAATCAACACTGGTGAGCGCAGAAGTAGGCATTTCCAAAGCATGCAGCTTGTTACATATTTCTATTCTTAGATGCTTGCACTAAGGAGTAGTCGGAAATATTCCTCGGCCGTAGCCACCCGTGTGTGAGTGTGCTTATCAACGTTAATATTTTTTTTTTTATTAGTGAATAGCGCTGATGAGTCAGGTTGGTTTCTGTTCTGATTTCATTAAAGAGAAGCAAGCATCACTATATACATATTTCTAGCTTATAGCGAATGAACCCTTATAACTTCCTCGGCGACGATGTAGTGCCTTACACATATATATATTTTCTTTCTCGTCCTAAGGGGATTGAAGCGAATCCGGCTAGAGACAATATGCTGTCTTGCGCGTTTTCTCTCATTTTTAACTCGATGGAAACTTACCCCGGTTTTGGCATGGCCCAGACAGTACGACCGCACAAACGAACGCTGCCTAGTGACGTTAGGCCAGTTCACCCCCATATATATTCCAGCTTCTCCCTTTCCTCTTCTTTTTGGCTTATCGGTGACCCGTTGTACAACGAATGCGGACAGGTAGACAGCATTCAGCCCCGATGTGGGGCAGCCTTCGAAAAGGTGGGGGAATCCTTTAAAAAAGTGCAAAATAGAATGAGCGAGGTATGGAGGGTCAGCATTAGCCTATTAGCGTAGGTCCTGTTGACACAAATACGTTTTCCAAAAACGTTTATTACTACACCGTACGATGATAATTACCATTAGTATCATTTCGTACTAATTTAGTATACTCCTTATGCGAATTCGAAATCAAGTTCGAACCAAGTACGCATTTACTATTCTGTCCAGGTAAGGTTTGTATGATACTATAGTATAAATAAAACTAAACCTAAACTAGCTGCTGAACCTAAAAACCTTTATCACTTGTATAGTTCTGTTCGTTACAACGGTACGTTAATGAAATAATTTAACAACGTTCGTGGGTAAAACGATATTGCGAAATAAGGAATAGCTTCTTTAAATTGTATGCCTTTTGTGGTCCTATTAGAAGCATAGCTTTAGGATTTGATAGATCTGTTTTCAATAGTGAAATGCCTATTGGGGTTCTATCCTATATCAAGCAACCCTGTTAAGAGAGTGGATTTAGGTATACCAAATTTTAGAATGCTACAATTGACTGAATAACCTGAAAGTGGAAGCCCACGTTTAATATGGACGATACATTGCTAATTTGCAGAATCTAATTTAGAGAAATAACGCTTACTGTGACCAGGAGACGTTCTTAAACACGTTTATTTCGAGCCAACTGAATTTGAGAAGTAAAAATTTTTATCTCTAATTGGCGGTTTTCCAGAAGCTGCCTTCACGACCGCTCCATTCAGTTAACTACAACATGCGCTGACGCGTAGGTCACGGACGACAGGCTGTTGCCGGTTCTTCTTTGAAGCAAACATCCTCTGTTTCCAAGGGAAATGGCAGTGGCCATTTTGCCCCTTCATCAGCTCCTTTTCTTGAGCTAACACCCTTTATCGTCAAGATCTTTCACTTCGTTTGAGTTTGTTATCGGTTAAATGATTCTAGCAATCCTAATCAGTTAGAAATAACAAGACAACGCTCCTCTCTCTTTAAAGAAGTTCGGGGTGCCCACTTAGCGTGAACATACGTACTTAATTTTTACCTTAATTCAAATAATAGCCTGGATAACGAGTGGACATTACAGACGGCTGACCGGACAGCGTGACTAACACGGAAGAGATAGGAGAAATGCAGTCATTTGTTTCTGGCCAGCAATCCGTTCTGGAAGGTAGTCGGCGACCGCCGCGGAGCCCCCAGCGACAGCATTCAGAAATAATAAGACCAACGGTAGCAGCAACAGGAGCGGCGGTGGCGGTGGTGGCAATGGCAACAGTGCGAAACCAAACCAAACAAAGCTGCGAGATAAAGCAAGGTTCACTTCTAGAGCTTCACTCACACGCGTCAACCTTACGGCTTACTATTTGTCGTTCTATTTTGTCCATCGAAAGCAGAAGGTCAACGGCTGCTCCTACTCTAACAACCGACAACCGGCAACAGAAGCTTTGTGACGGTGCGGCCTAACGCGGCGGCAACAGCAGAAATAATGATACTTGCATGTGTGTCAGTGGAGAACGCTGCAGTGAACACGATCAGAGGACCCCGTTTCAAGGGCCAGGAGCGTCAGATGTAGAAATAGCCGACTTTTCATTCAAATATCGAATCCAGTAGCTACGTTACGGAATAAGGGCGCTCAGAGTACCTAATGGACCTGATTCACTATGACCTATTTTTGTGCATCTTTTGAAACAGTCAGCAATTTTGTGCCAAGTATTTAGATCAGCACACGTAGCACGGCTACTGTGAAGACGTGCTAAGGTTTATGGGCTCTTCTGCCAGCAGCGTTCGCATGATGTGTTTCTATAGGTTGACAGCTGCATCACCAAAATAACTGTTATTATTATTATTATTTTTTGTGTAAATTTTTTTGGTATACTTCCTAGTTTCGTTTCACTTCGAGGTCACTAAACTGATCATCTTTAGTGCCCATCGTCGATCCGTCACTATCAGAATTGCTATATCATTATTAAATCAGCGTTAGATTTTTGCCTTTATTAATATAGTCAAGCGTTATAATATTATATATTTATGTAATAATAATTATTTTTTTCATGTATGATGCGCAATAGCAAAGCATTCGCTCATACAATGCCGATAACCATTATCCACGAAATTATCAAGGGCAGGTTAGAGAAAAGTGCCTGTAAGCGATGCTGCTTATAACTTCAGGGAGGCAACATAACAATTGATATATTATTATTAGCAAATTATATCTACTGCTATTACGTGTTCTCTTCAGTCAGCCATGGGCCAATATAGATATATATGAACAATATTATTTTTTAACTGCTATGTATTTGTATCATTGGATTTTAATTCCGTTATTTTTTTGCCGTTGCTACAGCTAATGTTTTCCCTTAAATATCATTGCCAACAAACAGGCTTTCTTATTTATTTATAGTTTATTTTTTGATATGGTGTTTGACAATCAACGATCATTTTGCGGTAAATTGATTTCGTCACCTTCCTTTTTGGGCGCCTTTTGATTTATTTTATCGTTCTCGTTTTAATTTTTTTTATCTCACATAGTTTTTTATTCTGGTTAGATTTTAATTTCATTGGCGTTTCTGTTACCTCACACGTATATAATATGTGTCTTTTATCTCTTGTCAAGTTCCCTACGGTACTAATTGTAGCCTTAATGTCTGCGTCTGACTGTGCGTACGTCGTTTCAACGGTCGTACTGCCGCATCTATCTCGTTCACGTAAGCGAGTACATTGTCCTTCAATGACTTCAGCACAATATTGATAAACTGTCAAAGTCTTTCTGATTTAGAACGCTATTGTTATCATTACTGTCGGTATTCGTTTCGGTCGTAATAAAATTTTTCGAAATTCTGCACATCATCTCCGCTGTAGCTAAAATTATCATTAGGCCAACAAATTATATCATTTCATCGAACGGTTGCATTGACGTCGAACGCCGAGGCCCTTCCTCTTCTGTCCTTTGAATTGCGTTCCCATTGGCATCCACGTCTGACCTTACGCGCTGCTTTTGCGTTTCTGAATTGTACGTACGTTCACGTCGAACCGTACCTTTACCGCGTTCAAGTTTGCATGCAAGTTCGCGTTAGTGCTTCCATTTGTGTATATCCGTCCCGTCTGGACCGGTTGGTTTTCCTTCCTTTTTTGTTTGTAGGTGACAGGGCCCGGGGCACAACTTTTCGGGGTGAGTGTCATATAGATGTGATTCTTGACGAAAAGCTGAAGCAAACGATGGCATGGACAAAGCAGCATTGAAGGCTGCCATCTACGGCTTTGTCTTTGTTGCGTTGCGACACGAGCTCAGGCGATGTATAGCAGCGATACTAATAAATAGCCTCCATAATAGTAAACAAACATTTTCCTCGTTCAATACCGTATCTTTTGAGCTGAGCTTATGTCGTTCTTTTCCTGCTAGCGATACATCGATAGCTTTACATGGACGTAAACTAATAGTCATAATAGTAGATGCTATTATTATTTCTTATTATATAATATCAATATTCTTATTGTGCTCTTCATATTATCACTGCCCTTCAAATAGTAACACAGTAATCGTATCATGTACAATTACATCGTGTATGTTACTGTCGTTATATATAATTATTTTGGTCGTATATCACTGCTATAATTATAGTTGTTTTTCATTATATTAAGATCATTTGCATCAATACTTATTTATTATTGAATTCTCACTCACTCGGCAATTTTTTTTCAGCTTATATTTTAGGTGATTTGCTTGGCGCGGCAGATTACGCGACGCGCACGGATTGTTCTAAATAATACCGATTCTAATACTGTACGTTTGTATGATAGGTTTTGTAATTTATGACGTTGCTCGGTTTCTGTGACGATCACGTGACCAGTCATCTCGCGTTGACGCCGCGACATTTAGAGCTTGTCGCTGCTTTTCATGTCACGGACATCGTGACCTCCACAGCTCTGTCGCCCTTCTCCAAATGCTGCTACTTTCGTATTGCATCAAAGCTAACATCTCGTAAAGACATGATTAGACCCTTTATTTTGTTCTCATACCTACATGCAGTGCTCGTTAAGAGCGTTCGCGTTCAGTACCTTCGTCCTTTGCTAGTTGTGCCTATTCGACATATATTTATGGACAGCAAGGAGACGGATAACCATAAAATTTGCACATATTCACTGTCATCAAGACTCCTAGTTGTAATTGACGGGTAACTCAGTATTATCTCCAAGGGCACTCCTCCTGATGGCATGTCCACAACGTATACCCTAGCTTTACAATAGAAATCGTGCATCATGTAACTTACTTAGCAATTGCCTCTAGACCTATTGATCGACTCGATTGATATCGTACGATAGATCGACTATAGCTATGGCTTCAATTGTTCTCGTGCAGTTGATGTCCTGCCGTCCGAGGATGAATGGCCGCAGTACGATATATTTATTTCATCGTACTTGCTAGTACCATAGCGTCACTTCCTGTCCAGGTAAGCAAAAGGTTCTTTATGGAGACGTATCTGTGGCGTAATGTCAACATAACTGTAGGTAGAACAAACACAAAATGAAAACTGAAACACACTATACAAGTTCCCAACTGTTTATCGTATGCCATTTTGATCCTTGCGTGTCTCTCCAAGATTTGTCATATTATTATTATTATTATTAATGAAGTGAGCAACGGCGGCAGTCGTCTGAAAACTAGACGAAAAAATTTTGCCCTATTTTTCAGGCAAAACCTCAGGAACGAACACAGCTCTTCATCGATTATTATATCTGATTCGTATAGAGTACAACATATGGCTTCTAACTTGTATATATTACCCCACACTCTTTTGTTATAGAATGAAACATGCTAGCGGATTAAGTGGTCTGCTCTGGTGAGTGCTTAATATTATAATTCGTACGCACACAATTTTATCGATCTTTATTGCCCAGGCATTTGTGTATATACACACACATTTACACTGTTGAATCAATCTCTACTTTTAGATTCTGAATGTACTGATGGGAAAGGTGTGGAAAAAACGAGCGTTTAATGCGGGTGAGTGGAGTTTCCTTTAGGAGAATCCCTACTAGTTGTCCCATTGTGGCGCCTGTTCAAACCAAAAGCAGTGTCTTTTTTATATTTTTATAGCGTACGAGAACTACGTCACTCATTCGAATTTGTGCATGCTCATAGATAACGGGCCGTTTACGTATTTGACGTTATGCGTCGTTCTCACCTCGTTATTGCTCGCTAAGAGTTGGGATTCAGCTTCGCGAATCCTCAGAAGGGCGAACTTGGAGTCCTTTAATCCCGTATGGTTGCTTTAAAACAAATCAACGAGCAAGCGCTTTAGTCGCTTGGCCGGAGAACTGACATTGTTCAATCTTCAACTAAGCTGGTTGTAATTCAGTCAGTTTTGGCTCATTCGTCAACTAGTCGACTAGGGAAGGGCCTTCGAAGCCAACGTTGTTGCTGCTGCTGTTACTACTCAAGATCTTCGTTTGGGTCGGTGTTAACGCTGGTTGAGCCTTCCGTTGCTGCCATTGTAGCTACTATGTAGAGTTCATCTGTGGATTCGGGCGACGTAGTAGGCCAACTAAGCATAACCTAGCCTGCTTGTTGGTCCTGAGGATACGACGACCAACGGTAACCAGCGCTGGCCAGGAGCTGTCCGGAGCGAAGTCCAGCTCGAAAGGGCCTCACAGGAAACCAGCCGACTCGCGACCTTTTCAATAAGGCAGAGACTCCGCTGAACGAAGCTCGACGCACCCATACCTGCGCTTTGCTGCTTGTCGTTGTTGCTGCGCTGGTTGATGATGATGGGGTATTGCTAGGTTGCTGCTGGTGATCCTCAAGTAACTCCGATCACCTTCTCCAGCTCCCGCATTAACCCCTAGGTTCCTGTTGGGCCATCTATACTATAACTGTTGCATGCTGGCGGTGCTGCCGATGCTGTTATTAGTAAAGTACGCGCTGTACCAGAATCAAACACGGCAGCGACGGGTCGTGCAGTAGCAGCAGCTGTGAAAATTTCAGTCTGCTAAAGCCATTCGTTCTACTTTCGAACACGGATCGCTGTTTCACTCGTCAGCAGTACCAATCATTGCCACTGTCTGTTTGTGGCCGTTGTTGTTTTGTCGCTGTTTCTGTCGCCCGACCAAACAAAATGCCAAAGGCGACCGCTTTGGTGCCGCGAAGAGGTCAACAACTTTCACCAAAGCAACCGACAACCGGCGAAGCACTGGTAGGAAAACGTATCGTTCTGGCCGGAGGGCATCAATTGGAGCCAGTATCGACATCGCTGAACCAGAATGACGCTTTGAAATTCTATTTTATAATGTCAACTTTCTATGCAACTTCTCTATTCGAATTTACACATACTTTCACGCACTTCAATACACGCAGACTTGTTTGTAGCTATAGTGGCATGCTCACATCGGCTTTTTTTGCATACAGCGCTCACATACTTGGAACGCGTCCAAGATGCACGTCTGGTAAGCGACAACATTGGCGCTTGACATGATCTATGGCTCTTTGTTGCTTAACATGAAAAGGTAGACGTGAACCGTTCTCTAAGATTAGTTTCTATGACAGTACAGGCGAACTGTCCATCGACCACTGCTGGAGCAGCGCAGTGTTTGCTCGCTAGATAGCTACGAGCGCTCTCGCTGTCGTTTATCACCAGGTTTTCATTGAGAGTTAGTAAGAACCGCTCTTCGAGCTGTGGCGCACGGGGGGGTTTCAGGGTCTACATAGCTCCTGTGACTTACAAGAGAGAACGTGTGGAATGCAGGCCCGACGACCCAATCTAGTTGTCCATTCAAATCAGGCCTAAAAGTAAAGAAGAAGGGCCTTAACCAAGGCGAAGTAGGCTACTTCCATGCAGTCATCTCACCGAATAGCAGCTATTGATGTTCGAATCAGGCAAAAAGTAAAGAAATAGGGCCTTAACCGGAGGCGGAGTAAGTTACTTCTATTCAGTCATTTTACTAGTTGGTAGTTGGCGTTGTTTAGACACAGCTAGAATGTAGTAAACAGGCCAAGAAAGCCCTATAAAGTGAGTTCCATATAAGCGCTATGCCTGCTCCATCAAGTGGCGGCCAGGCAAATTGCCCCCTATAACTCTTACAGTCAGAGCAGCTGTTCTTTTCCTGTTAGCACATGCAGGAACCGCAGGCAACGCAACAGACTCGCCACAGATTTCTTATGAAATAGCGGGTTCCAATTAGGCTGAAACGTAAAATGAACCGTTAAAATTCGATAGCAGAAGCCCGAGACAACACCAATACTAAGAAAGACTACGTTCATTTTGGGAGCGTAAGGTTGCTTAGCTACGAGCATCTGTTAGGCTGCAAAATTCCTCTTTACACGCGAAACTGGCTAAATTGCAGTTCTTCCTTCAATACCTGGTCTTTTTTGACATGATTTCGCCGTGCTTCAACATACCTGGACGTTAAGCAAGGTACTATTTGTTTTCACTATACGTTCATCTGATATAGTTAGCAGCAAACCATTAGCTGCCATCTTGTTAATCTGTTTATTGGCACTGACTTAGCTTAGCATTGTGTGTATATATGTTGCCACGCGCGGTAAACATTAAAAGCTTACCACCACTGCTACTCTGGGGTTTCATCTGCACGCGGGAACCTCAATTGTAACAAACCTTGCCATTTTGGTTTGCCAGAAGGTTAAAGTAGTGGATATGCACGAGCTCCCTGGTCTTTTCTGATTGCCTCATCTCCTTTACGGCCTCACTCCGGTGTATAGTTTGAGTGAATATGTTGATTAAAAGTGATGGACATCTTGAATAATACAGTTGTCCAGATGTATCTATGCAACAAGAGGATGAGACCGTCTGACGAGAGATGTTTGGCCAACCACAGGCTCTTTAACTTACTAACGTAGGCTCATATAATCCAAAATGGTTCAGACAATCATGTAATATACATAGATTAAATCTGAACATATCGTTGTCCTCTAAAAGTGCTAATTCTCAACAAATCAGCTATTAAATCAGGTGGTTCGTATGACTTTCGAAAGCTAATTCAAATGATTGCAGTGTGCTGCCGCTACCTTAATTTCATCCAGAGCAGAATCTGGTCTTCCATCATTATTTAGTAGTCAACGATCGATTTGAATGTTTATATTAGTTTTTGTTTTACATGACTAATGTTTTGTTAACCTTTTCTCTTTTATGTTATCTATTTCAGCGTTCACCCGTCTGTGGGGTCTCAGTTCATAAGCGGCTTACAGATCTACGATCTATCCAGGGACCGATTCGCGATAGCTATGATCCCAGGGTGGCATATCTCTGTATGACTGGCTTACTGGGAGGCCTGCCAATAGTTCCCATTGTCGATGCTTGCTGGTGCGCGGGCGGACCTCCGAGACGGTTACCAAGTGCGCAACTCGACGGCACTCTGACGCAGCAGCGTCGGGTCGTGCTTACGCATCAACTTGTTGTTGCCGCCGCTGCTGCTTCATCTCTCGGCCGCCTATAGTACCCTGTAGTTAAAAGCGTAGCATGTAGTTAGATCCATCCGCGTTACGGTATCCGGGCGTGGACGGTGAGTGTACTAGCGAGTAGTACTGCACGTGTTGTACACAGACGAACTCACGCCGCAGCCCCCACAGGGCAAACCACCGAAGCAGTCAGTTACTGAACAAGTCAGAAAGCGATTGAGCCAGCAGCAGTCCGCGTAAGCGAGTAAGCAACGTCTGATTGATCCATCCGTTTCTTGTTTTGAAATGGCCGCCCGGCCGCGGTCGTGGCAAACACCGCTCACCTATCGTAGTGCATGATGTGCATGATATTAGGATATATCTATCATTTACGATCTCGATAGCGTTTGGCCACATTCGGCTCGAGATAACGCTCATCTTGATGACAACAACGATGCCGAAAGAAAGCGCCGACGGCGTCGGCAGCGTCACCGGCACTCGCTCATTGAGTCAATGCAACTAACACTATTGCTACAATCAGTAAAAGATCAGCTCTGTTTTGCTGGCTCGCAGTGCTGCTAGACGCGTCGGCCTGTCGGATTCAATTGGTGTGGATCGAAAACAACTAATTCGATTCTCACATTTGGTTCCCACACAGATCGTCGTTCAGGAATTCGGATAGCTCGCCGGTGATGGCGGCTCTGCCTTGGCTGGCATAACCGCATGGGCGGCGGAGAAACTCCGAGCGAAACCCTGAACTAACCAGGCTGGCATTGTTGTAGTAGCGATGCCGCTGCCGTTGATTTGATGCCAAACCTAACCTCTATTCGGGATCGTGTTCTTGTATCTAGGTTCGTATGAATGTCGTCCATGTTAAAATCGTCGTGCGATTCCTTGACCGCGCTTTTCGGTAAAAAATCTACGCTACGATCCGAGCCCGGCCAGCTCTATTAGACCTTCCCTTTCTGATGCGACTGCTTCTGCAGCTGTACCTGGCCGTTCGTCATGTTACTGTTGTACATTGTTCACTGATTTTATCAAACCTTTTTGCATAAGATTGTCTCGTACTACGAGCTTAATTGAGAGCCGTCGGCGTTGACGCATTAGATGACGAGAACAGTTTTTTACGACAACAACAGCCGATCCGCCAATGGCATTCACCCGTTGTTCTGTCAATAGGTTTCGACGACCCGTCAACCGCCAACCTCAGATCATTCAATTTAGTCGCAAAAGTAGAAATAGATCTAGCAAATCTACTACTGTGTCCTGCTCTACCTGCAAACGTGGCTGCGCTTCCCGCTGCTCAGTAATCGTACAGCAGTGGTAGCCATCGCCCGTCACCGTTGAAGTCGCCGGAGTTAGCGGCTGACTCCTACTATCGAATAGCGGAGTTGCTGACGTTGACTCTGTTACTGCAAAAACGTTTGGGTAGCGGCAGTACCATCGAATCAACGACGCTTGTTGCGTCTGCAGATTCAACCACCTTTACACAATCTTAATGGGAGTTGAGCGGCAACAGCAATCTAATCGAAGTCGAAATCGTGCTACGACCAAACCAAAATCAGCAATGCCCGACGACAGGACAATAGTAGCAGCGATAGCAGTACTGAGCGACTGAATCCGCCGAGGATGATCGGCCCGCGCTGAGCCGCCTCGGAACAACGAAGGCCCGACGACGACAAACGACAGTCAATGAATAGATATTGAGGTCTCGATTCTTCGTTTTTCGCGGCGGTTATTGTCTACCGATGCTACAAGTATTCAGCCGCTGCCGCAACCAAAACAATCGACCAATACTATCGGATCGATGTATCGACTTCGGCCAGCGACGGCGACTAAACGCCGAAGCTGTGACTGTGCGCGACTCCACTACTCTGTTGCTAATACTGTCGATCGAATTCGATCGATGCCCCCAATGGACGCGGCAGAGTTGGAATACGAATGGGCAAGTGGGGGCGAGGGAAGGTGCTATTCGGCAGCGACAGCGGCATCAGAAGCAGCAGCACTCGCAGCTGCGGCCGTAAAGGCACCGCTACGGGATCCCTGTTTTTGACTCGACGAAAAAACAGGCAGTCCCCACTCGATTATGCGTTTGTCCGTCCCTGACGCAGCGGAGTCTATTGAGGGCCGCTGGCGCCGCTGTTAAGTGCTGTTGACGACTACTTACTATTGACTTCTGCTGTCGACTGGTAGCTCTAACTTCTATCCTGGCACAGCGTCAGATAGAGCGAAGTCATAGTCCAAGACGCACTGGACACAGCGGCGATGGTGGTATCGTTGATGGAAGTGGGGTGCCGGTCTAGCTGTTCTGAGTCAGGCGCCGTTGATAGGTCTAAGCTGCCGCTTATGAGCCCGGTATCGGTATGCGACAACAATAGCAGCAGGTGTTGTGGACTACCTTGCCTCATGCGAAGCTGTGGCTTGTGCTGCTGATGGTGCTCACAATGTCGATGTCGATATCGTTGGCGCCGCTCGCGTGAGTCAATGGGGGGCTAAAACTGAGGTTGAGGCCTGATCCCGATCCCTAGCTTATTGTCGTCAAAGGATTGCCGTTCCAAACAAATGAGCGCTACCTAGTTGTAGTGTGACGGTCGCCTTCCTCGTCGTACGACCGAATAGTAACAACGGTAACAGTAGCCTCGTCTTCTTACAACAACGTCTTCAAAACACTTATATAATAATATTAGCAGATAAACAATTGACGTTACTGTATGTTATCCAAATGATCGCAGTCGCTGTCGCCGTGGCGGGACGCTCATGGCGATGTCGGCATTATCGATCGCGTCTGGTTTGGCTGGTCTCGTATTTTTATTTCTCTTTAGCCTGAATAATAAGCAGCGATAGCAGTCGATGCTAGAATAGATAAAAGTATCGTCGTTCACTTGAAACGCGAAAGAGTGTAGGATTGGGTTGGCGTATTTTGGTTGCGGTAATTCGTGAATAGTGAACTCCTTCGAATGTTCGTTTGCCATCTTGTCATCCAGTTGTCGTCGCTGTTGTAGTTACTATCGCCGCCGTCGTTACCGCTGATGACTTCGTCGCTATCGACTTCGACCGCAACAACGCCTGTTATTTGCTTGACAAAAAACGAACAGAGATTTTGCCTATACAGTCTATTCATTCGACTGGCCCCCCTCACCTGGAACACTTCGCGCTGCCCCATTGTCATTAACCTTTGGGTGACAATGACATTAGTCCCAGCATCATTGGCCAGACCGTCACTTCCATCATATGCCTAATATGTGTACCCAAAATAACGGCAAAAATCAAGAACTTTACGCGTTACATTATAGTACAATTAAATTGATTGTCCAATAGCCGAACGTAGTTTGGACGAGGAAATGGGGAAAAAAAGGAGACTCGGGCCTATAGATCATCATCATTGTTAACTTTCGATCATACTTGTATGATAATCATTGGCGTTACAATCACTACTAACAATTGATTTACATACGGCAGCGCAATAAGGCCTGGATCAATTTAGGCAATGATCACAGCAAGTGCGTATTCGCGTGAGATGGTCGCTTAAGCGGTGGAAACGTCAGCAGGCGCGGTATGTTACGTTCCTCGGGAAGCAAAAAGGGAAATAGGGCTACTGTTACTTCTCTGGGTTTTGCTCGCAGAAACAGCGGTAGCCCAGCAACGGCACGTGCTGCCGACCATATTCGAAGCAGTCGGCATTGTACGCCCCACAAATGCTTGCTTCTTTATTGTGATAATTACTATTATTATCGTAGTCCTACAATGGTTAGGATCTGTAAGGACATATAGCCGCCCTCGAATAAGGATTCGCCTCAAGACACAGCAAAATCAAGGGGCCACTATTACGGTGGTAACTGGTGTATTAAACCATTATTGGTATATTGTCGATTCGATATAGATAAGACAAGAACTAATGTAACGAGAATATATACATACAAATATATATATATATATATAGATGCTCCGCAATTTTTTACGCCCTTATTTCGATATGGAAGTGCACATGCCTCTATATAGGTGTTCATATGAGTGCGTGCGCACGGTAAACATATATATGCTCGTTTTTCTGGCCAGTACATGATTGTATATGTCGTATGTATAGTAGGGACATAGTTTTGTAGCTTGTTGCGTCGATCTGCTGTCATGCACACACTGACGCAACTTATGCTATTCTTGTGTTTTTCCCTTCTGCCATTTTTCCTATGAGCTGAATCCTTTTACCTTATGCTATACATTATAAAATAACGTTATCTATTCATCCTGCATTATCTGTTCATCGCGTGTACTCTATTGTTTCGAAGGCTGTCAGCACTCACACCTTTCACACGTTATTATCGTTTTGCCAATAGCAGGGGTTCTTCTCCGACAATGCGCGCTCGTATCGGCCGGCTCAACAGTGACTCATTGTGTGACTCCGGTTACACTTGAACTTCACACCGGATCTTTTGTCGTCCTTTGTCATCATTTTATTTTTACTATAATAAGCATTTCTTCGGTGACGTCAACCTGTTGATTCGTCTAACAATAGATATAGTTAGGTGAAATCATGTCGACTGCGTGCATATCTGTTCCGTATCTGGACATTATTTGTATTCCTTCATTCGTGCTGGCATCTTAGGCATATTGTATTCGATGTTTCCTTAGTTTTTTTTTTTTTGTCTTATTTTTACTTTGTTTCTCTTTTTTTCGTTTTTGTTCATCATCAACGTCTTCTCTTTTCCACTTGATTTCTGATTTTCTACAACCATGAACTACATTTACTCGTGTTCCTTGCAATTATTTATATTCTTATATTACATAATACATTTAGGCTGGCATAGCGCCTTATCGTTGTAGCTAGTCGGTGGTCGGCGAAGCTCGGTGGGGAATTGAGCTACGTGGTAAGCTTCTTTCTTGCTGTTTTTGTTGTTGCTATTGTTATTTTTTCTCGCTCGTATTGAGCTTAATCATGGTGTTGTTCATCTAGTTATTGTTGTCGTTGTTGCTTTGAGCAACCGGCTCTACCAAACCGAAAAAACGGTAGATACAAATGCTGTTTTCTTGCAGGCCTTGTTTGTATCTAGCGTTTTGTCACAAGATCCATATTATCAGATTAACCGCGCTCTGCTATTGTTATTATAATTCTTCGGACACGTCGATTAGAAGACGACCTGTAGGTGACTTGAATGTGTTCAGCGTGATAATAGTAAACGATTCGAGAGGTATTATGACGGTACAGATTGTGCATGTATGTAGCATAAAACTGATAAAGTGAGAGCCTGTTAACGCCACTGAAGTTCTGTAAAGCGGTCATGTCTTGTGAGAGGTAACCCCTCCTCGATCGAAGCCGTCTCGGTCCGGTCGGTTCGATAAAAAGGACGAAGTGTACGTTACCTTTCCCAGCCTTTCAGGTAGCGCCAACGGCACCTGTTAGACATATAGCGTTCTCATATTTTGGCTTAGTACCTTAATGATTAACTAGCTGGCTAATTGGCCCGTGGATGTCACTATTCCATGTGAGAGTACCAGGTTTAGTCGTTTCTTGACTTGAGGACACCAATACTCGATTACTAACAGCTTAGACTAACTCTGGTCGGCGAAAATCGTGACTATGAGCAAAGTATGCGTTACATTTGAAAAGACAATAATTATAGCTCAAAAGTGTTACAGTATAGTACTCTTCTTTACGTCAAAAGCTGCTTCCGGGAGTGAACGTAAGCCGCTTCTATTTCAGCGGGTTCCTTTCGCACTTGTGCTGCTGCGTTCCGTCGTCCGTTATTTCGACTCGGACGACAACAGCGAAGAGACTGTTGCTGGCCGTCGAAAACAGCATCTCAGAATAACAACACGAAATTCGCAAACACACACACACACACACACACACACACACACGCACGCACGCACACAAAAATAACCCGAAAAAAGGAAAATCAGGCGCGCTTGTACCGCAGTCCTTTACTTTACTCGCTTTCTTCAACAAAACGAGGAGAGGAAAGAGAAATAACAATAGCCAGGTTTGCAAATGATGCTGGCCGTCGTAGTAGTAGTGGTATCGGAGCGTTTCTTCTTTGTTGTCTTGATAACACAAGCGTATCCACAAGCGTAAGAATAAAAGTTCCAGACGAACTAAAAAAAAAAAAGCAGTTAGTCGGACGCTGTCTGTCCGTCGTAAGTCGAACTAGCTGCGAAAAGAGACGAACAAGTCGAGAATTGAGATAGACGCCGGATAAAAGGACAGTGGAGAAACTGAAATTGAAGATGAAGTTTCTGTTTGTTCAGCTAGCTAGCTAGCTAGCTAGCTAGCCAGCCAGCTAGCCAGCCAGCCAGCCAGCCAGTCAGCCAACAGGGGTCGGCGAATACCGGCCATGGCCCGGACTGATTCTTTAGGTGGTCATTAATATATTTACGAGAGGCGCCATTTTCGAACTTGGCAAACAGACGCGCATTTTAGCCTTTATAGAGCGTCGCAATCGTTCACATTTGCACACGCTAATATTCACTCACAAAGATAATACCATTGTTTGTGCAAGACCAACAAAGGCGTTCGCAAACAAATGGAAAGCATTCGATGCAAAACGAGCCAACAATGACGCGCGCGCCCACCTTGCCGCAGCGTTTGTTTTCTGTACGCGACACCCGACTGGCATAGTATATAATACTTTGTGGACAGCGGTCAAAGGAACTGTGGCGCCTAATTCTATTTTTATTATATTTCATTTAAATATTTACCTTTAACATTCGAATGTTTGTTCATTAGTCGTTATCATACTATCTGCGCTTGATCCCTTTATCACTATTTTTCTTTTTTGTACAATCGTCATCGGTGTTCCTTGTCGCGTCGCTGTTTTCAAGGTACTTATATCGCTGTTGTCCCGAGCGTATGTGCTTGTTATCGTAGTTTGCTACCTGCTTTGGCCAGTTTCGAAGGACATGTCCAACAATGTTCTTCGAGAAGCTTGGCACCTTATTGGTAACTACTAGTAACAAAATCTAGTGTCATAATGACATCATCTATACGCTGTATTAATATTGTGATCACCAGCCATGACTACACAGGACCTTCGACCGTTGTCTTGATAGTGGTTGGAGTAGAAGTACTATTAGGAGCAGATCGTAGATACATGTACTCGTACCTGGCTGTGTTATAGCCCGCCGAAAAATTAATAGCGGAGCTAGTTTCTCAGTGCCGTATAATCTGTGAAGTGTCCATCATGGACGTGCTGCTGTTGCTGTTGATGAGCTGCAACGCTCCCCTCAGGAAGATTTTATTTTTCCCCTTTCCTTCACCTTTTTCTCGTTGTCATTATCATAATTCTTGATTAAATTTGCATTTTTTTTTTGTTGTTTTTTTCCCGCTATTTGTGCTATTGCGGTGGTATGCTAGGTGCCGCCACACCTGGCAGCGAGTTAATTACTACAACTACGATACTTCCCTAATCTATATATTGCTACACTAGATTGTTGTTGATGTCCTTGCTTTTTGTTGATGTGTTGTCGTTTAGCAACAGTTGCCGTTGTTGTTAGAATTATTGCTCTTTCGGTTGGTTGCTGTTTGAAATATACCACAAATACCAAGACATACAAAAAGGGCACGTATCGCGAACCTGCTGTTATTTTTATGTCGCAATTTCTGCACTGGTGTCATGCAGAAGTTGATTGCGCCAACTTAGCGTACTATACGGCAGTTGATGGATGATTACTAACGCAGGTAGCTGCTCGTTATCATACGTCGCTGATCAACTCATTGCCATTGCTTAATTAGTAGGTTAATTAATTAATATTCGTTCGGACGTAGTTGATATGTAGTAGTAGTAGTAGTAGTAGTAGTAGTAGTATGCATTGTGGCTGGTCTTGGAATGGGTTTCCGGATATTTTTTTGGTGCATTTTTCGGATTGTGGCGCTACGCTGGTTGGGGATGATCGCAGATATTGGCGGTCTTCGGACGACTCGGATGGAAATCGCTCAATGTTCCCCGATCACCTCAGGTTTGGTGCTTGTTCGTGGCCACTTATGTGGCCTAGGTGGCCTAATGTTTCTATGTATGAACGCTGCATCGGAACTATGAACGATTCGATATTCGGTCAACATACACGCGAAAATGAGTAGTTTTAATAAGTATTAAATGTCACTAAACCAATAAAAGACACACACTTATGTGTGTCTTTCTTTGGCGAATATCAATAATCCGTCTATATATGTACGCAATACGTCTGGTCCATTATATTGTTATTGTGCCTTTTAATCTACCGAACGTCGTTTAAAAACCGCCATTTTTCTCTGTCATAATCACTGCCAGCATCGTCTCGCTTTGATTGCTTACGAGCATCTTGCTTATGAGGAAAGCACTCATTCTAGTTCATGTGCTCCTGTAGGATTTCTTCTCGAACAGGTCGATGCCGTACACATCGTGATCAATTTTACACATATCAGATAAGCCAGCCATGGTTCTGCACGCGCTCAAGCACGTTACTGTGTGATGTAACATGCCATAACCGACAAGCTACTTCTATGGTAACTATAACTAAAAGCATATTTAATCAAAGGGGAAGTACAAAAAATATCTTTCGTTGTGAGAAGTAACCAAACAGTGTTTTTCCTCCAGATCCACTGTTTGTAATTGAATAGGCTGTTGATGTCGTCGCCTTGGGTATCTGGTCCGTTTTCGTAATTACGTCACCTTTGATATTCGGACAAACCCACTGACAAAAGTGTTTTCACTACTCCACCTAAGTATTCTAGCCATGCTCTCTTCGGGACAGTACGCAGACGTTGCTCGCAGCTACCAAAAACAGAAACAGGTTCATAGATTGTTTAGGTTAGGTACGTTGATCGTTGTCGCAAGATTTTCAACTATTCCCACAGAGAACGTGCTACAAAGCTGGTAATAACAGCGACAAATTACTGGGTGGTCCTCGAACCCAGATAATCGTACGTAGAGCAAGCAAAAGTTAACAGGCGAAAGAGTCTGCCCGACCTCCTGTTCGATACGCCCGAACACGACGGCCCTGTGGCGGTCGGTATCCGTGTGCTAGCGGTAGTAGCAAACGTAGATTATCCGACACCAAAAATTGAAGCTGATGCCATTACGTAGTCTTTGCTCATCTGTTATGATGCGGCCTGGGCGGGTACTGCTGCCCACCGATACTGGCTTAGAAGAAGGTAAGAACAAAAACACTGCGAAGCTACTCGTCGTTCGCGTGCTTGACGCGGCCAAAAAACAAGAATTGTTCGAATATGGGCGAGCGCAGAGGCAAAAAAAAATGTCGAACGAGAGAAATCCGTATGCTGTTGCAGTGATGATGTTCATTGATGCATCTCAATACAAAGGAATGCCACCGGCAACGGCTGTCGCATGATATAGTACGACTCAAATCTGTTGCCAAATATCGTTCGACGCCTGTTATTGGTGCGCCAAAAACGCTAAAGGATCTCGGAGACGGACGACTGATGCCAACGACGACATCTTTATCCGGTTGTTGAACCGTCTCCGGCTGAGGCCAATCGAAGGTAGTTTAGCCGTTATTTCAATCATCGCTACCGCCGCTTCCATTGTTGGTTCCATATCGAAAGAATGTAAGGAAAAAGAAAGCATCCTTATGAATAATTTCTTTCAGCATTTGCATCAAACTTCCACCCTTCAACCAACCCTTTATAAAACTACACTAAAAATACACTGTCGTCAACTAATTTGCCAATATTGTCTATAGATACCAATACCCTACAATGCAAATATGCCCAATACTCTATAAAATTGCATAGACTTATTGTTGTTTCTTTGTTTTCTATGAACCCAATGGCTACCTTAGCCCATTTATTGGACATTTGTGGTTCTACCCATTTGAGTGGAAATTCAGTTTTCTCTCTCTTTTTTTTTTTTTTTTTCGCATCTAGCATTAGCTTTTGTGTATCCGGAGTTGATTTTATAGAGAGCTAGATGCGTATTACGTTTTCTGTTTTCGCCAAAAACATTTGCGTTTGCTCCCGTTTTACAACGCATTTTTAACTTGTACGAGCCGCCTTGTACGTAGAGTAGATACAATGGTTAGGTAAGAAAGGGCTTCCTATTGCCATATCGGCTCACTGCTGCGACTCTATTACAATAGACCAACAAAAACCTAAATGGCAAGATAGCGAACGAAACATCTGTAAGATATTACGGACAGTCGTTCTTCCCATCACCGGTTCGCGTCGAACAGGCTAAATTAAAGCTGTTTCCATAATAATAACAAAGGCTATATGGGTAACGATCATATTATTGTTGTTGTTGTTGTTGTTGTCGATAGCGGCAACATCGACGATCGTAACAGCAGTCCACGACAGCGAGAACGGACATCTATGGCGTTACTGGCAGAAGATCTACTGCGTCTACGCGTGGGGCATCATCGTACGTATAACATCGCGTAGCCGATGAGAGTTGAACATTTTTCATAGAGCAACAAGAAAAGAGGGAAGAAAGTCTGTTTGTGGGCAAACTCTTCCCGTGGTCGGAATGCGAACGCTGGCCACCGTGATCATGATTTTTACTTACTCACTCACTCACATGTTGGCTCACTCAGTCACATTTTTGTTGCAAAAGACCCGCGGCGTGGCATCATTTCGACGTTTTGCTATGATGTACTGCGACCCATACATTGCTTAAATGAAAGTTGGCAGTAGGCAGGTAGATGTCTTCGCGTACATAAAATGCACGCACGAATATGCTTTGAACATATGAATATTAGTTTCTGTATCTGGCCGACCATAAGACTCTGCCACTGCGGACGGTACGTTTATGCAGGTGAAGGTTTTCGTTCCTCTGATCGGAAGAGCATGCAAAAGAGCTCGCAGTGGCAGGGTATAATTTAGGCGACGTCTAAACAAATGCCCGTGTCTAACGTTTGTGGAACGGACCATTGTGGCGGCGATGAGGAGCGACGACGGTAGCATCAGCGAGAGCAGCATTAGCTGCAAGGGCAACAAGCGACAGCAATGAAACATGTGCTAATAGCAGCAGCAGCAGCAGCAGTCATCAACAGTGTACTAACGGAAACACAAAAAAGGACAAGAGGAAACAACAGGAAAGAGAAACGAGGTAATTTTGTCCTCTGCAAGGACCAGTTGAAGATGATGAGGAGATCGGGTTCGAGGGCACGAAAGAGTGCAGGAAGAATCTGAGGGAAGAGCGAAACGGATCAAAGGAATCGAAATTGAGAGAAAGAGCTGTTAAATAGAATAGAGCTAGTTGGCCCTTGCTCCTCTCGTCCCCGCAGCACTGCTCTTTGTTTGGCACTTGCTAATACCGCAGCAGCTATACATGTGATCCGGTTTAAAGGTGGAAAAGGCAAGCTTGGCGATTTTCATTGTTCTCTTTAGCGACATCATCGTCGTTAGAGGCTTCGTGATCAGCGGAGGTGGTAGTGTCAAAATAGCGAGCATATGTAACATAAAACAGGATAGTGAGAGAATCGACCATGTTTCGCGCAGGCTATGAAAGAGCCATAACGAGTAGCGGCAAAACGCCGGTCCTAAACTGAGGCCGACATACTCAGCAGTGGACTCAACTGCAGCGGGCGTTTGATGCCGCTGAGGTTTATTCAAGTGAGACACTGATGAGCGGAAGCAGGATGGGTGAACGACCAACTAGCAATTTTACGGAAAGCCTGCCATCGCGTCGGTCCACGCGGACGTCATATGGACCAGCAGGGCGAGATATATCGAACAAATTCTGCTGTTGTTGTTGCTGCTGCTGCTGCTGCTTATGTGGAATGCTGCAGAGGAGCTATTACTGTCGTAATAGCGTTCCCGCCACCAGCTGATGCCATTAGTTGAGGCCAGTGAAAGACCGACTAATATTTACATTATCATGGGGGAGGAAATAGCGGACAGTCGCCTTTGGGCCTGAGCGCGGCCGTCTTTTGCTGCGGCGTCTGTAATTGTTCCCGGATGAACGACCAAAGTCGTCACTGTTACTAGCTCTGCAGTTTAACATCGTTTGCTTGTCGTGACCCAGCCACTAAAAGACGTCAGCATTTTTTATATTCATATTTAAAATAACTCTACTTGGGCTGTCTGGTCATGGTTTCTATCTAGATAACGTTGCGTGCGATTACCGTTATTAACACAAAAACCTAAAAGCAATCGGCTGGCTAGATTCGATTTGAATTTCCCGCGCCATTCACGATAGCTGTCGAACTGATCGGCAAAGTTGAAAAACTTGACACCTAAGCAAGTGACATGTTGTTAACTATAGATCCAATTCGACCAATGAAAGAGAAACGGAAACGATTGGAACTCGAATATCAGATAGCGACCTCAATGCGTTACAATGTACAAATGTACGCACCGTCGACAGCTGGAAATGAGCGAGCACTCTTCTGCACAAACGCTCATCTGAGTAAATAGACGGCAAATATCTATCCGCGTGAAATCAATAAACACGCTCCGGTTCGGCTATACAATTAAATAATATAGATTTGATTGAATAGACGTTGTGCCCCAACAAAGCGAAGACACTCATTCAGCGCTGACAATGTTATGACAAAGTACCTTTTACACGACCTCACTCTTAGCTCCTACAGTTAATGGTATTATTTATCGTAGGCGTCTAATTTGGATTACGTCAGTTTCAATGATGAAGATTGAAGATCTGTAGAGAATTAATTTTGGCACATCTGTTGCTATTGTTCTTATCTATTTGCATTACTATAGGTAGCGTTATTATATATAAATGAATACTTGTTATAGAAGCAGTAGCAATAGTTTCTGTTGTGGATGTTGCTTCACGAAAATTGTTCCGTAGTCCCGCCAATGGCCATGGTTTTTTTCGGTAGCGCAAAATGTCACGGATTACACGAATAGTTATTAAGTCAAAACAGCTGTCTATATGCATATAAATGGTAACAATATGAATGATGATAACAAGCGGTGATTGGATTTAGTGTTTGTCTTCTTGTTGCTGATATTGAGTTACTAGTCGCTACGAACGAACGAACGAACGGCTGATTGACTGATTAGGAACCCCCGACCCAAATCGGTCGGCCTGGGAGTTTCCTTCAAACACCTTGAACGAAGATGAGTCTCCAACTCTCTTTTTATCTCCTGCTAATTACCGACAATCTCATTTGAAACTATCAATTCAATTTTTTACCTGTTAATCGTCATATTTATGATTTGAAAGGACGTTCTTGCCAGTTTAAGGTAATACCTGACCAAATCTGTAGTCGGTTGCGCCTGGTAGAGCACATACAGGTTCGGGGTAATTGAATCGAACAGAGTCGACGAATCTCACAGAATCTAGGTATATAAGGAACCGACATTTTGTTGAAAGCATTGAATTGGTTGGGGCGCAGCGGCTCGTCTATCGACGTTCGCGTTCTAGTGTGGTATTCTTACTTTTGTGTTTCGTTAGTATCATGATTCATGGTATCTCTGACGACGAAAATGACCGCCTCCTGTGTATCCTGTTTATATATATATATATATGTCAGCCATATTTATTGTATTATTTTAACCTGGTTATTGCAAGCTTTGATTGGTTCACCTTAGTTATTCCTGATAACTAGACTATGGTCATGATTGCACTTATAAGTATCTGATTTTTGTACTCATCTAACGGCGTCGTCTGTTGAATTTTCCTTTCCTTCTTACTTTTTCAATGTCGGCTCGTTTTCTACTACTGTCTCTTATTACTGCATTTAATTACCTGCCATTAATACTATATGATATTATTATTATTATTAGAGGCGCTATTTTTGTTGGTTATTATCGGGCAGGACACGTTGTTGGCACTCTACGGCGCGTACAACGACAGCGCCTGAACGATCTTCGGGTCGTGCTTAGATCCTTCCTTAAATTCTTCTAAAGAGAGTTTGTTGTCTTGATTCTGAAATAAGTGAAACAGTCGATGACAAACGAATGGAAATCGTTAGAAAAATGTTATGTTTTTCTCGATTATGGGAATGGCATTGAAGGATACTTCTTCAACTGAGATGGTGAAGTCGATTTTAGTCCGGTGAGAATATAGGCTTTCGCAGTATATATATATATATATATATATATATATATATATATATATATATACGATGATTGATATTAATGGATATACTATAACAGAGTCTTCTATAGAGATACTTCGAAAGTGATTAATTGCTAATAACACAGGCCGAAAGGACCAATTGTAACCTGTATCAATATCCTTAAATTACTATTAAATTATCTAGTGGCTCTTAATTGTGGTAGCCATGTTTTACAATAGCCGTTTACTATTATTTGACGCAGCCCCTAATGGCACAAGCGGATGTTATAAAGTAGCGTGGTCCTCTTCATTCTTATAATCCCTATTCTCTAACCAGCGAATCTTATTTTTATTGTTGACACTCTTATCGAATCTCTACCAACTACGAATTCAGCCAGAATCGATCAACTGGCTAAACCTATATCTACACATTTAGTCGAACGGCAAACAAATGATCAGCTTCTCACACGGAGCTCTTCTCGTAGACGTTTACGTAAGCCGCCACAGGTGACTACACTCGTACGCACACGCATACATGAACATGGATATATACGACAGGTTTATCTAGCCCGTCTTCGTCTGGCCTGATTTAGTTCTTTTCATAACGAAAGTATAGAAGAATTGCGGAACCGCACAGTCAGCGGTCGTCCCGCTGTGGCGAAGTTCCTCGAGAGAGGCGCCTTAAGGGTATGATATGTATGGCCGCGGTGTCTGATCAAGCGCTGCCCTGCCTGACTCCGCAGCGGCTGTCCGACCAAATTGCGCGCTTTGCCCAAATTGAGGAGACGCCGAAGATGAAGGTAACACACCGATAACTACAGATGCCCCTGGTCTATCGACATACCACGACGATCGCCGCTGCCATAACAGGTCAGGCGGCAAGAACATTAACAGCAGAAGCAGCGCTAGCGTGCCACCCCCTAAATATTACGTACACTCACTAACGCACGCAGCGGTGCACACATACAGCAGACACGCGACACACATATTGAATATTGTGAATCATTGGCGTGCTCCCGCATGTAGTATAGCCGGTATCCATTCAATCAAAGAGGAACTAAAGAATAGCAGCAAGTAACTAAGATAACTTTATGGCTACCAACCAGAAGTAGTTATGTAGCCTATTGTTGCATTTCACCGTTCTGCGAACGAACTCACAGGAAGCTGAATATTGCTTCTGACTAGTTTATTGCCAATTTTGCTAGGGAGGAGAATCAAAGACTGGTCGTTATATCCTATCTACGAGAATTGTTCTATCGACTGAAATAAAGGACGTAGATAAGGGACGGGAAAGGAGCGACTGGAAGCGCCTGTACTCATATTAAGATAATTTTTCTTCGAATTAACTGGAACGCATCGTTATCGTTTACTTCCAAAGACAAACAAAGTGTCGAGTTGCGTAAACACCTTAGGTTTTTTCTATTGGCTTCATTGTATCGGGTAATAGGGTTCGTTCATAGGCAATATCTGACACAAACAAAGATGTGTGTGTGCGTGTCAAATATTGCCTATTGTATATAATATAAACTTACTTTGTCCAATTGTTCAAATATTCTATCTACACGTGCACGTGGGTCGTCTTCTTCTTCTTCGCCCTTCTCCTGGCTTCCGAGCATTTCGTAGATGGCATCGACAATATTGTACATCTCTTCGCGCGTAATGAAGCCATCATTATCCACGTCATACAGACGAAAGGCCCCTGAAAGAAGAATTGCGTTCGAGCAAATAGCGACATGGATGCAGTGAATACACGGAAAGCGGTCAAAGGGACAGTAACAAACACAATGATGATAAATAGAGGATCAAAAATAATTCTCTCTCTGACGATCAAAAATAATTCCTCACAAAAGAAGGCACGGGATAGATCTAAGAAAAAAAGCTCACAACAAACTCACGTAACCAACTTCGACTATGTACGTTTGTTTTGCGACAGAAACCGTCAAATGGATGATAAATATATATATATATCGCTAACGATCACAATCATTATAATGTGAGCATAAGGGCCCATATCGTGTATTTATGCCCTCCAAAATATATATATATAAAATACGTGAATAGAATGACTGTGCGTGTCTCTGTTAACTCGCCGATAGTCACAATGGTGGTAATGAATAACGGGTGGTCGGTTGAACTACCATTAAGCAAGTCCAATATGTGGACGCCCTGTGGGCAGAATAGATCAACGTAAATTCCCCGTATCGGATTGTCTGACTTCATAGAAATAAAACATCTATAATAATAGTAATAAAGCGTTCGTTATCAGTTTTGTATCTATGCTACGACGACGCCTGCCGCAAGCAAACGCTCTAGATTGATTCCTAAACAACTTTTAGTAAACATTGTTGGCACTAGATAGACAGTTAATAAAACAACTTATAAATCCCACGCACTGTTAAGTTTCATCGAAGATATCTCCGCACCCGAGCTAAATGTCTACTAATATGTTGTTTATGTAATAGCCGAGTGACGAAGGGAGGGCACTTTCTGAGTCGTGTGATACAAAAGCATTGGCATAATTTATTTTTTTGCCGCTTTTTTTTGCCGAGGGAAATAGATGTAGTGCGACAATTATCGTTGCTCTCATTGGTCCGATGACAACGACATTGTTGTGATCACAGACTACTTTAAAGTAAATTCCAATGATCTTCGTGCTTTTATGACTTCACATGGACTCGTAATGTAGTTGCTAAAGAACCTCACAGAAGAATAGTGGACTCTAATAGCCAGGTTTATACAAAGGGAAAGCGATTGCGACAAAAAAAAGATAATGGGTATTGGTATGTGCAGCTGAAAATGTAGCCCAGAATGTAAAGAAAAAGATATCTCCATGATCAAAAAAGGAATGAAGTAAAAGTCGAACAAAACGCAGCAAGGAGACGCGTCACAAAAAAAATCGTCGATTTGTAATGGCTTCTCAACTGCATCAGGGGGTGGCAAACCGTACAGTCACTGTCCCTGTAAGGACCCTCTGACGTCGTATCGAAATTACCGCTTTTAGCTGTCGTAAAGCAGCCGAAAAGCTTCCGCTAGACGTTCTATACAAATATGCGCGTTTTGAGTAGGCCAAACAATTCTAAATTAGGCAGTTGAAAACTGGGAAAGTATGGGTTTTCAGATGAAGCGCATTCTGAGTTTATCAGTAGTTTAGCTCAATGCGTCTACGCTTCGGCGGAAGGCGGCACACGGCTCCTGTGAAGTTCAGCGGGTCAAACATCCGAGCAAAATAATGGTGTGGGCCATGATTTTCATCTATCCATTTCGTCAGAGGCTTTTGGAAAAGCGACAGTACAATGAAATAATTCGGATGAACAGGCTCTCCCAGGTACGAAAATGATTCCCGAGTGCGAGTTACAAGTTTGTGCATGGTAGGCTATATAATGTCGTATGGCGAAGTGTGTTTCTGAGCAGTTTACCACTAGTGATGTTAAGGTCTTCCTCTGGCCCAGAAATTAACATGAATTTGTTAGATACAATCGAAAATGTGTCGTATCATGTGAAAGAGCGAGTCGGGCCGATCAGCAGCATTTCACAATTCGAGATCACTGCGCCCCAAGTGCTACCCGGCCTTGGCGGAGGCAGGGCGAAAATGCATTCATACAAAAGCCGTTTGCAGCAGTGGTGGGAGGCCCCACATTGTAGTCTCTGAATGAGCTTTCTTTTCTTTTTTCTTAATTTCCTCTAGTGATAGTATCATCATAGATGGTACTGTTAGTAACCACAAAGGGTTGTTTTTGATCGAGCTTGCCTGTGTGTGAATTTTTTAGGTGGCTCCATTTAATTCGCTCAGTGACTGTGCGTGTATGTGTTTGGCGCGCAGATCCATCGGAAGCGCGAAAATTAGAGGCTGTCAGATTTATCTATTTGACTTTCTTTAAAATAATCATTTTTATGGGTGCAGCTAAAACGCGAAAGGATTCTGGGGAGATAAAAGTACGCGACTTCATTTTATTCCAATGTACGACTGCTTCTAGTAATTCTTCATTGCTGATATTATTCGGTCTTCGTGTGGCTGTAAAGAGTGCTTAATATAATGGAATTGGTTTATTCCCGCAGCAAATGCGGCGAGGTAAGAACGTTACTGTCGTGGTAAGCCACAGGCTTTCCGCACCGCAGATGCTGCTAGGTACTGCTAACTCACTGGCTTTGACTAAAACAGCAGCATCAGCGGCGGCGGCCAAAATCGTTGCCGTTCGAAGAACGGCTGCTACCACATGTAGTAGCAATTGTATTGAGGTGCGGTTTGTAGTCCCGTTGCAGAAGACACTCGTAGTCAACGGTCTTTTTGGTCCGAAGTTGTTCTGCAATTTATGCTCGGCCAACATGGCAGGCAAATCAGTGTCGAATTAGATTTTTTCAGCCTGCACCCTAAACCCAGACTGTTGGACGAAGCTCTAACATATTAAGTGACTCTCTGTATAACTTCTGTAGTCTCACTAGACCAATTATAGATGTCAGAAAGCTACGGTCGTCTGTATTATTACCGTCAAGCAATTGTGCTGATACGCATTGACAGTGTATCATCCGGGTAACTGGGATAATTCAACGACCTATTTTAGGAAAACGATGAAACAATGAAGATGGAACGTCTTGCTGATGATCGCTTAGGATTTAAAAAGGATAAAAACATTCTGAAAGGATTTAAAAACACGAACCTTAAGCGAATTCACAGCGTTTTGGATTTGCGATTTCTTCCGTGAGCTACCGCGGTGCTGTTTTTTGGCTGCCGACAAACAACCCGGCAGCACTTCGATGGACATACCAAATCTGTGGCTTGGTTACTTGGTTGCACTTGTTGCGAACCCATTTTTATTAGACATGAATCTATATGAGAAAGTATTACTTACTTATAGCAATGGTTCTGTGGGAAAAAAATTCATAGCCTCGAGCGAGGTCGATCACGACTGTCCTGCAAGTTTCGTTCCTCATACCAGCATTGTTTGCTGATTACAAAAGTACAGGTATAGTTTGTATCAGTATATATTTATAATGTATATTTGATATTCATTGTATCGTGTGATGGTGCACAAGCTGCAAGACGTTCCGTCTGCGTCCCTTCAATCTGTTTCTAACTAGCTGCTCGATCTAATCATCGCTACTATTTATTCTGTCCATAAGCGGGGGGTTATTGTATGATGCTTAAATAACAATATGTAAAAATGAAAACTCACCAACTTTGCTATCGTTTTATATTAAGCGTATAACAGGCAATGTAAACATATAAAAACTGCTTGCTATAATGGTCGAACCAAAAACAGAAGCCTGACTCACGTTGCTGTAGCGTACCTTTTAGTACAACGGAATAGATCGGACTGTGTTGCTTAAATCGAGATTTCAGATCGTAGAGTTTGCACTGCCACCACCATCATTTTCAGTCTACCAGACCCGCTATTACCTAGGAGTTAAAGCACGCGATATTTGGCCATACTCGGGTAGGACTATAACAAAAAACGGATTTGTATGTATGGCACGTGAATCTTCCGCTTGCTAATCGAAATGTACATCGATGTACAACATTTCGTGTGTATATAACGATGAGGTGCCTTTTCGCCATCTGCGTCAGGCGGTTGAATAACGTTAAACAAAGGAACAATTCAAGACAGGCTCACGGTAAGACGTTTGCAAGTCGTTCTATTGTATAACATTTAGGTTGCACGTCCATGTGTCTATGGCTTTGATAAAGTTGTTTTTCATTAGATCAGTGACTTTACATGTAACTCTAGTATCGCTTAGACAAATCTGCTTCCTTTCTGTGTTTTACTTTTTGAATTAAACGGACGAATTTTAAGCAGTAACTTTATAATCTACTTTATTAAATTTTCTTTAATAGGAAGTATTTTATTTAAAATTTATGTAACAATGAGTTGTTATTGCATAATTATTTTAGTGATATATAGCACCATAAGTATATCTTTCATTTATATATATATATATATATATATATATATATATATATATATGGAGCGAAACCCACAGGTCTGTCGTATATGTATATAAATGAAAGATATACTTATGGTGCTATATATCACTGAAATAATTATGCAATAACAAC
>NW_019213699.1:29449-100661 GCF_002532875.2 Varroa jacobsoni
ATACCGTATACCTAACATAGACTATTATAAACTACACACCGACAATTATACGAGTAGAACTTCCCATGTTCCCGCTAGTCCTATACCTTTCTGTGATCTGTCCGAATGTTTCCCAAGCTACCCGCCTAACTCTAGGCTGACTAGGACATGTTGACTTTTTCGTACACTTCTACAACGTTTGTTTTTTTTTCGTAATGCTGGCTCTGATTGACTCTGTGTCTGGGACGCCCGTAACTAATATCGGCGCTGGGCCGACCTCTGAGAAAGATACCTGAATCGCTTTTAACGAAACGAAGATAGCCGACTTATAATGGATGCTGCTATGGATAAAGTCCACTAGGCATTAGTTCGGCTCCTGGGATGTCATCGAAGCTTAGACAGTGTTTCGAGTTTCTTTCCTTCAAGAAAAAATTAACAATAACGTATGACATAGAATTAAGGGTGGCTATGTTTGCCGCTGCTAATTTTTCTAGATGAAAATAGACGTTTTGTTTCGTACGTCACCAAAATATAAAGCTTTCCAACTTTATAATAGGTAGTAAGAAGGAATATATAGTTATTTCATACAATTCGGTCGATGCATTGACTCTGTACCTGGCACGTCATTAAGGCTTTGATATTTATCGTTAGTTACACATAGTTACAAACAGCTACACACATGTATTGTTCTTTACAGTTCGATTAGCATTTTTTTTTCCCGAAAATCAACCCGTTTCTATTGGCCGTCCCAGTTTACCAAATACGCAGTTTTCAACGCACTTTTACCCTACAGTTACATAGACAGACCGATAGGACCAACATGATTTTCGTCACTCACACTTAAAGATGTCGTTTTCAAGTTAACAATTGAGATTTAGGCATCTGAACATGTGTTGCATTTTGATTCGGCCTATCGAGAGCCTTCGATTGTCCACGATATACTACTTCCTGCTTTCCCCAAATAAACATCGATGTAAAAAGTTTTCACTGCAGTGCCACACAAGTGAGAGGCTATCAGATTCGATTTTTTGCCGTTTTTTCGCCAAAATATCAATTTTAACTTTAAGATATATTACATTTTTACTCAGTTGATTACAATCTAAACAACTGAAGTCAAAAAGACGTTACAAGAATTTTAAAGAATATTTTTGAAAGGATTGCTTCGGGAAATGTTCCTCACGCTAGCTGCCACCAGATTCCAACTGACATTTATTTGAAGTTCATTCAAAAGTCGTTCCAGACATATTTGCAGCCAACTATTCTGCAGGCGAGACGAACTCTCCAATGTACTTTTGACTATTTTCATGGGGAAAAATCAATTCTAGATACAGGAACATGTTGATGTAGTTAGGTTCAACCTTCGGTGGATATTGAAGACGATCCCTTCACAGAGGACATGAGCTTTCATCCTTCGGGGAATGTTTTCAACGTGTAAATTGCGACTCGAGTGTGAAGACATGTATTGCTCCTTATGTCAACGTCTATGGAAACATTCGACTGCCATTTCGTTAATGAGCAATTTACCCAAATTACGCCCTATGAGATGAAAAAAACAAACTCCCTATAGTATCTGTCCGACCGACTTCATCTTCGCGCAACTCTTCTTAAAGTGAAGCCCTAGCAACTCGCCAAAAAGCAGCCCAATCCAATAACTTTTAGGGATCGATTAGGAGGGGTGGAGCATGAAAACAAATACACAGTTTTAGTAGCAGGTATATATGTAAATCCGTCATGATTAACAGCATTCTCATCACTTTAGTTCGATCTAGGATATCGTTCGTAGTAACAGAGATTAGAATTTTTCGGTATAAAGGGAAGTACTTGGAAGTTCAGTAATTCTAAGTAGCCAGATCAAACAACTATGACTACAACAAAGTAGCGATTCGGTACAAGGCAATAGTTCCATATAGTATTAGTAGCAGTTGTGGCAGTTTTTCTAGCGTGTTTCTGTTGAAGCTGCCAAATCACCTCTCCGCTTTCTATATCGTTTGGTCTCGTTCTGGTCTAACGTGTGGACCGGCCGATTCAGCCAGGCCTACTGGGCCGGCCAAGTAGGCGACTGCTTCAGAAGCCTATTGTGCCGCTCTCGAGCAACAAGCCAGCCAGCCAGCCAGCCAGCCAGCCAGCCAGCTAGCGTTTGACTGACCATCTGCCGTCGGGTCCTATTCCTCACCCCGTACTATAGATACACATACGCAGACACTCGTGCGCAGGAGAAGTACTCGCTTTCAGCCAATCGGGGCCACCTAGCGATTCGATGAGTCTAACTAGATCGCAGGAGCAGTAGCGACGGTGATTCAATAGACGCGAATGGATCCTTCGTGCTCTTTGCTGTTGGGTAAATCGGGCCGGCGCGTGCCGAATACTTTGGTCGGTCCATTTTGGTTACACAAACCTCTTTTCAAAGAGACAACACACGCTTGTATGGACAGAAATCTCCCTACCGAGGTTGAGATGATGGAAAAATATTGAGCCGTTACTGAAAAATGAAGACGGGAAAAATAGCCTCCTCGCTGCGTGGATAATTTTTTCCGTTTCGTTCTGGCTGATTTCAAATGTTTAGTGAATTGTCTATATATTTATATATAACAACTGGGAATCACAGTAGATGGCGAAGCAGTCAGCGTCAGAAATTCTTCATCAACGTAATAATGCTTAGCCAATGACGGTAGAGAGACAAGATCCTCAGATTGTTCATCTGTTATACTGCGCCCTATTCCAAGCTTTACAAAACGATGTTTTCCACTGATTTGGGGGAAATTAGTCTTTACCCTCCTATTATAATAGAGAGATTTTTGTCACACGCGGTAAGGATCGGTTATGTTCATTCAAGTGTGTATATATTGAAAGTAGATACTAAGCTAAAATAGGCATTTCCGGGTCATCTTTAGGGTAATTTCTCTTACATCCAGTCAATTTGCAATTCAGCATAGCCATCCTGCTGTCTCACGTGCGCATATAATAACTTTGGTTCTTTTCAGGACTGCAATGGATATCTTATCACGTGTTTTTTCTAACCTCCATATCCATTTGTTCATCACGTGATGACAGCATAATAACTGGTTAGAAGCCGGTTTAGTCGTCGCACGGCGAACGACTGGGCAAAAATAGTCGATGCTTTATAGATCGTAAGAAATACGCCAGTCATCAGTGACGTATTGGGCCCGAGCCAGAAGCCAGTTGACAATCTGACTATTATATACCTCTATGACAAACAAACAACCTTCTAGCCCCGCAGCGTTCCTAGAAGTCAGTAACAACTGGCTCACTATGAAATTATAGGTTTATCTCGGGTCGAATTCTCGTCTTTTGGTTTTTTAGCTGTTAGTCCTGCTCCTGTCTGAAGAACTGTAAGATACACGAGAGGAAATACTTGTGTATATAACATACATCGCATATGTCGCGTACGTCGTGTGTCCATCATGTGCCGTTCCGTAGGGTCGGCGACGCCGGTGAGCGCGCGTCATTCGACGCCGCCTCCGCCAGCAAGTTTGTTAAGCGAATGAGAGAGGCATCTGGCACGGGCCGATACTACAGCAGGAGTAGGAGCAGCAGCGGCATCAGTGGCCAATGACTGCTGACAATTCACCTCCGGCTACCGTTGCTACTGATGTTTTTTGCCGGTGCTTATTTGTAGCACGTCCGTTGTTTGCCTGCTCAGATGTCCATCGAACAACGGTCACCCGTAACGGACCTAACGATCGTTGATCCAGCAGCACTGGTCTTAGCTAGAACAGTGACTGACTTCAGCATCGTCAACAATAGGGACAGGACAGGAAGGACGGCAGCAACAACAGTCAAATGTAACGGTTTGTCAGCATTAGTTCTATTGCTGAGCGGCCGGAGCAAGTCCGTCACCCTGAACAATTAATTTCTATCAATCTCTAAATCTTCTATATGTCCATATGTAGAGCCATTTCGAATCAAGAACGATTTAAGCGAAATTTGTGGGTTTTTGATGCGTTTATTAGGCCTGCCTCACGTACCTAGGATACATGCATTTATTTGAAAGACACCAGGGAATTTACGACCTTTTTGAAAAACCTGTTGTATTCTCGATTCAGCTGCTCCGCTAAATATCTATCTGTATACGGATTGCATAATTTTGACCACTATAACAAATACAATATGTGCAATTGGATCTAACAGGGTAGTGTCACAGAGAACGTAATGAAGACAAAGGCGTATCGTCTGGATGCTCAACGCTATATCATATACATATCGAGTCAGAAGATGATCTTACTGTCATCAATAATATTAACAGAAAGCAAGAGCTTCTGTATTATTTTTGCAATACGTATATTGTAGTTGGTCTGCTTAGTCTTTCTGTGTAAACATTCAGCGTTTCTCTAACACTGATTAGACACTCGTACCAAATCATGTTAAAAGTCCTGTATAGTCCGGTGACATATAACTGGACGAGACTCTACGCTGCAGTTTCTATATTGGAATAAATCTTTGTCTTAGCGGAGTAAGTTACGGCGTTTTTAATTGTCTTCCTAACGTTTTATAGTTTAATGTGTTTGTGTCGCGGTTAACTGTTTCATTGATATATCTGCGGGAAACAGTTATAGTTTCAGGTTGTAATATCGCGTAATATGTAATACTTATTAACAATGACATTAGATTGATGAATGGCTTAAGTATGACTGAATATTGAATTTGTATTCTGACTAGGAAGAAGGTAGAAATTCTGATACTCACATAACAATTTTTCTTCGACGTTGCCCCGTGATGTTACGCTAAGGGCACGAATAAATTCTTCAAATTCTATTGAACCATCCTGAAATAGAAAATAAAACGCAATTGATTAGGTTAGAAGCAGGACTACATGCCGAATACGCAGTAAAAGACGCTGGTGACAATATATAAGATCAGAAACGCAATAGGCGAAACAGAAGAACTCCTCATATGTACTGCGTCATTTCTTCGTCACTGTGGACTTAGTGTATCAAACGCTAAAAAGCTTCATGTTTTAAAATCATAACATTTTTTTAAGGTTTTAATGAAATTATGTTTGTGAACGGATCCTATTAATATCTGAAATCTTGTCTGAATCTATATTTACTGTTAGGGACATATTCTAATTCTTATTCAATTCTATATTGAAACGAATGATGCAGGTGCTGCATATGGCTCTGTCACATAAGCTAACATATGAGCATTTCAGCCTAACACAGTCCGAATCAAGATAAACTTTGGTATTTAAGAATATCTAGATCCGTGTTGCATTTGAGCTCAACATAGATATTTTGGCTATTTTAACATATTATACAATGATCGTTAAGAATAGTAGAGTAATGTGATTAACGGATCGAAACCCGAAACAAGTAATTTTAAAATAATTTAACTAGTTAATTGAAAGTGAAAGTTAAATTGAAAACTGTACGATTTGAAGACAAACGAAAAATATACACACATATTAACTTGAGAAGAGGAACTGCTTGACGGTTTCATTCATTTGGTCACGTATTCAATGCCAAACTTCTTAAACAGTCATGTAAGTCTCTTCTGTATATGAACAAGATAGCATATATTGAAAAGATTTAGTCTTGCGGTTAACAGCAAACAGAACCTGCACAACGTATTTTTGAATTCCTTTTTTGTTTAGCAGGTTTATAGATCTTTTTTTTAGATGAAGCGGGATGTTCAATCTCTTCTCCAATTGATACTTTCTTTGTCTAAAAATAATTTCAAAAACTAAGTTACTTTGCCGTCGCTATAAAAAAAATCTAAGTAATTTACGATATATATATATATATATATATATATATATATATTCTTGTTGACCATTTTGATCAACAAACTGATTCACTGGATTGGATTAAAGGGTACTTTTGTTTATACCGAGGACTGAACGCATCAAAGTTTGAACAGATCGTAGCAATAAAGGAAACATAACAATTTATAGTTTTTCAACATTCTGCTTTGTGATCTTTTTTAGCTAATCGTCGATGAAAAATAGCTAGCATGGCGAATGGGTACGATTCTAGTTCGCATATTTAACGATAGTAATCACTGAACAATTACTGCATCTATGAATTTACTCTTTGTTTGCTCTTATAGTTATATACTTATGAAAAATTTGTTATGAGCGGAACTTCCACAACGCCTCCGCTTCACATCTACGTATCACTTCGCTATGACTACAAAATTCGCGGGCAATCTATCAGACCCTCCCCATCAATCGTTCCCTTTCCACAGCCCTTTCCACATCATCTGCTTTTGATCTAAAACAAATACAATCAGCTGGGAAAATCGGTCTGCGGCCAACCACCAAACAATGCGTCCGGCATAACTGAGCTGATCTAAATTGTGTTCCATTGACAATTTAGCCTTTCTACAAAATATCTTTAAAGCGAAGCACAACGTTGAATAGCCGTCTTTGAAAAGCGTACTGTGAATCTACAGAAATGCACAGGAGAGGAAAAACAGCGTTTGTGACTGTTGGAACGACAAGGTTCGACGAATTAGTTGCAGAGGTGACAAAAAAGGAGACGTTAGATCTTCTGCAGACAGTGGGCTACGAAAATGTTACTGTACAGTTTGGATCGGGAGTGATTCCAAAAGTAAAACAACCAGGTGTACTTTGTTTTGACTATAAGAACGACATTAGCAAGGAGATGAGATCAGCCGACCTTATTATATGCCACGCTGGGGCAGGAAGCGTTCTCGAAGCAGTGCGGTGCCGCAAGGCAAAGGTAAATTTGTTATAAGAATGCTTTCTAAAGAACCTAATTAAGATGATACTATGTCATATCACAAACACATTTCTGCGTTACGGATTTACAACTGATAACTTTGTTGTAACAATACGCCTATACACATTTCAATTTAAGTACCTTTCTATAGCAGTACTCCAAATTGTAAACTTTATCTTCGTCATGTTCAAGTAGTTTAAAGATGTCTCATGCTAATGGTTCGCATAAACGGTACGAAGACTGAGGCCCTACACGCGTCACATACGTTTGAAACAAGATTATTAAGGCGTTAGATCAAACAGTAGGCGAATGTGTTCAGAAAAGTTCATTTCTTACCTTACAATAGGAACAACACCGTAGTGAAATAAGAACGAGTACTTCCAGCGACAATACGGTAAAATAAGATAAAATATATCGTGAGTTTATGTGATGGTTTGAACTCGCATTCCCTTTCTTTTAACCTAATCAGATGTACAGTGGCTGATTATTCAGTAACGAGCTTTGCTTTTTACGCAGGTCATTGTGGTAATCAACGAAATTCTTTTAGATAACCATCAGTGGGAGCTTGCGAAGGCAATGCACGATGGAGGATATTTGCTTTGCGTAACAGTTCCACGTTTGCAAGAGGCCATTACGCGAGTTCGGGATGAAGTGTTTGTACCATTTCCTGACCAAGACACCAGCAGATTTCCTGAGTTACTCAATAATATTCTCGGATGGAAATGATTTTAGGTGCGATACTTAACTAAATTAAATTATTATTAAACGGTCCGGAGATTAAATTGTAGAAAACCGTATATAGAACACGGGAGAAAAAAGAGCGTATAAAGTTGATCAAGATTTTCAGATTTGTTTACTTTTAATGATTCCGATAAGAATAATGGTTTGAGCCACAAATGTAACCTGGCCGGTGAGTATTTCTGCAGTTTTTATCGGTAAAAAATTATTATTAATAGTTAGACGCAACCTACTTTTGTTTGTATACATATGAATAATGAAAGATAATAAAGAAAATATGTGTGTGATTTTTCAAAATTTACAGAAAGTGGCGATGTATACCATGATTAATCACGATGTTGATATATGAAGTGCTTAGACTTGAGATTTCATTATTCGATTAATTTTTTTTTTGCAAAATATTGCATTTTGAAATGTAAAAAGCCCGTTTACTTTTCAGTTATGATCAAGAGAACTATCAAAGAATTATGAAGTCTAGCATTTATGCCATAAAAAATCATCATACTGTCTTTCAGTGTTAGAGAACGTATCAAAGGTATTAATTTAGCTATTTTTGGCGACTAAGCTAACTTAGTGTAACGAAATTTTTATATTTTAAGGACGAAAACGCATCTCTATGGACATGATGGATTTAGCTTCATTAGTTGTATACTTGGCCATCGCTGTTCTTTCTATAAAAGATCTACGCATCCCTCTTTTAGCATTGCTTTAAAGAGCTTTTGGAGTACGGGGCTTAATGTGAGAAACTTGGAAAGAAATGGTTACTATAATTATATAATTTCCATATGCTAGGATATCTATTGGAAAACCAAAGCGTAGCTAAGCCTATCCTCAAACCTAAGCTACCTCTGTATCTCTAAGGTTCATAGGTAAATACGTTATCAAAGGCGACAATGAAGGTCCTAAAAATTGGTTAGTTATGGTCTTGGCTACATTTTTATTGGCAAAGCAAATAAATTCGATACAAGGTAAATTCAAATATAAGCTGTCTGAGTTTCAATTTTTAGATGTTCTTTATTTGCAAAGCAAGCGCACGATAAGAGCTGGTCTATTCGGATTCGTAGATTCCATACAGAAATTCGTGGTAGCCGCGTTTCAGGACCTATACATCACAAGTATGCCCTATAACATAATATTATCAAGATATTATTACTCCTCGTGTTAAATGCGTTATTAAGAAAAGTGTTGTCGCGTAGTGAGACTAATAAAAGCATGGTATCCTAACGGTCGTGTGTTGATTTTGTAATATGTTTTTTATGCTAAGTGATATAGTCATATTCAGCGCTTACAGATACAAAGCTTGCTTAGCCATCTTGCATAACATGTAAAAACTGAACGTGTAGTGTGGTATAACGTGCACCTCTGAGTAGACATACAACACACAATCTTCCATATTAGGGGCTGTACATTGTTTCTTTTTTTATTTGATTCCCATTATGGCGTATTCCTTGAAAGCAAATGCGCTTTCTAGATTATTCAATAATAGTAGTATTTACAGCTCATTGATTAAGTGGGTGACCTTAAAGGTAAGTGTATCTTTGATTGACATGGGGATGCTGAGCGATAACGATTTTCATGTTGATCCATTGTTGTTTCGTTTGGCCAGCTGTTATGAAAAGGTCAAGCAAGGCAAAGTGATATGTTGCCGGTCTTCAAAGCTGCAAGTGTTCAACTCAGTGCATTGCTCATCTGATATGCCTCTATTCATTCGGAACTTCTGAAAGGGCGTTCCTGGCAGTTTCTCCGACACATGCTATAAATAGACTATTTTTAGTAGCAGCCCCTTCCGGATGTGACTATGATAAGAGACAACGGAAGTTCTCTTGGAGCTCGCTCCGTTACGTACAAAACTAGTTGTGCTGGAGGTTGTGGACAAGCAACCACGGTATACTGATACTTTTTGGTAAAGCAGTGTCTGCATCTAATGACGCTGTGTTCTAAACTACGAAGGATTTTATCCTACTTTACGTGGAATTCATCTATAAAAACGAATGTCCCCTTGAAAGGTTTTTGTATTGTTTTCACACACTTTTGGTTTAAGGGACTGAGAGTTAAAATGATATTATTAAACGATATAATTTGCAAATAATTTTATGAATGTACCCTTCTGGCAATAGTTTAAATGTTTTTCATCTCATACGTCTGATACTTAAACCGTTGGTCATTACGTTAGGTAGCCGCTTTCCGGCACGAAACAAACTTCGTAGGCGCACCTAGACCACCAAGTATGATTCATGTCTTCATGTAATGGTTTGCTAGATCATATCAAGACTAGATAGTTACTGTTTATGAAATGCGTAAGATAACATGAATATAGGAGTAGTAAGTCTATCTGTAAAGTAAATCTATTCTGAACAACGCGATTTCAAAGTCCTTTCTTTGGAAGATTTACTATGAATTTGCATTTATTAGGTTCATAGAATCTGTTACTGAGTTAATATCTTTGATATACTTACTGTTCGAATAATAGTATACCATAGGCTTACGTAAAGAGCATATGAGGTTTTGTACAGAAAGCAGCAGGGATTGCTTTTTTCGGGAACAGGATAGAGTTCAGGGTTTACTGATAACGTATTGGACCGTCTTAGCATGCCATCACCTGGCGTATTTAATCCACAATTGGCTTTTTCCTCTATAAATAAATGTTGTTAAATCTGACCTAAAAAACAAGTTGAACACTAAGAAGGAAATGATTACCGTCAGCAACTTTACTTTGAGGTTACTGAAAGGCCTCTACGGGGCAAATCAAAGCGAGCTTCAACGGTGGGCGAGAAAATTTTTGCACGAAGTTTCGCTAATACATTACATAACCTTCCCTGCTACGTTTTAAGGCAGTCTGTTTACAGAATACATTGAAAAAGCTCTGTATATCGACGAAATTGTTCTAAAAAGCTGCCACCATTCATATTTTTTGCAGTTTATATTTCTAGGCCCGCCCGTAGCAACGCAGCTCATCTCGATTTGCGTTAATTTGGCAAATAGATGTGTCTCTTGTACGTTATTTTCGTTGCGTGATTTTATAATAAAATTTTTTTAAGTCTTCTAGGTAAAAAAAAAGTATATTTTTCTATATGCTTTGTCATATCCCTTCACGAATCAGCGTTGCATCCCACATGCAATTTGCATGCGGCGATATAAGGGCAGGACAGACACGCTATTAACAAACAACAAATCTTTATCTTTAAGCCAAAAAATACTACCTATCTCGATTTTGTGTTGCTTAGGTCCTATCTTTAACACTGTGTTTATGTACGCAGTAATGTTAAACTCTTTGTTACTTTGTGTGTATTGCTGATTTTGTGTTCGACTTATCTAGTAAAGGGCGAAAGCCAAAATTGCACTGCTTGATCATGAAATTCCGAAGATATCCACTCCATTGCGATTTCGGAACTCGTGAAGGGCTTTGCGACTGATTTCGATTGGTTCCTCCTCCGTTTATAACGTTACTCCGCTTTTATGTGGAAACGAAGTGCACTACTTTGGCTTCGTCCTGCAATTACTATTATACGCGTTAATCAGGGATTATGAATGAGCAGATGTCTAAATCTGCTGTCCAGTTCCAGTGACGTGTACAATCAGTACAGATGTGTACAGATGTAAAGGGCATACGCGAAAAAGGTATTTAGACTTTGCATATAGCTGGCCAGCTTCCCAAATAAATGTTTCAAAATTTCCCAATTGCAATTATTATATTATAATTATATAGGGCTCTGCTGGCTGGCGGATTCAGGTTGGAGCAAAGCTAGCTTGGAACTGGTAAAAGCCAGTGTGCGTAACTGTCTCAAGCTTATTGCAGATTGTTGTGACTGTTTTGTGTTACAAAGTTCTTTCTGCTTCCAGTGGCACTGATTCTTGTCGATGCGAATTCTCATATTAATAAGTCTGTGGATCTACATCTGTTTATATTTTCTACCGGAAACGCCTATCATTGCACGTAATTTTTTCTTAGATTGTTTACTTTCTAGTGCCTTCAAAACAGCAGTCGTTTGGTTCTCCTAATCATCCTTCGAACACACTCAGATATGTCCCTCCAAAACGCATTTTTTAGATTTCTATTCTATTTTGTTTCTTTTTTAAACTAAGACCTTTGAAAAACCATCTTCAAACTTATGGCAAGTATAGATAGAGATACAACGCTAGATATGAGTGATCGATTTTTAAGCTGAAACGAAAGTTATTGCTTATTATATATATACTTATACTTTTGTTATACACAGAAAAGTTGCTTCGCATATATATTTATTATTCAGGGTGCTATACTGGGTATAATTTATTATAGTTCCTTTTTTAGGTGGTTTTACGGATCCGAATAATTCCTCGAGTTTCCTGATCTTACGGCATATTCCAAAATGCAATATTTATATCTAAGCAATACGTGTTTCGATTTTGATGATTGCAGGCAAATTCAGAATTAGCTTAAATGTTATCAGAATATGGCCGCCTATAGCTAACTTTCTTTTCTTTCAGCTGTATATCGTGGTATAATTTATAAAACTAATAAACATAGCGCTAGTTAGGTTATTCCGTTTTCTATAGTAATTCTTTGTGTTCCTTGTGGTCTATTACAAACACAATGGACATTGCATTTAGTAAAACCTTATGTCGTTATGAAACGATGCTAACAAACAAGTGAATTCACATCATGGAACTATCTACTTCTTTTTTAATTAAATAGGTTTTTAGAAAAAATTATCAGCAATTGCGCAATACCGATGCAGTGCATGCTATTATCCGGATATATAGGCCCGATCTGCCGATAAACTAGGTCTTCTCATGCAGGTTGGCCGCCATGATTTTTATAGTAGACAAAGCTTGCTTTTTCTTACAAACGAATGTCGTACATACGATTACCTATGTATAGCCATTTTCGTCCAAGAAATTCGGCGGGAACCCTTGCAATGTTTTTGTCTCTTTGAGCCTTAGATTCGTGTTAAGCGAATTCCTCTCGCTCATTGCTTGCCCACATGGATATTATCAGACTTACCTTCAATGAAACACAACGAGCTGCTACTCGCCGCGTGATAAATTCAAGCATTATTAGCAATACAGCAATGGCCGCTTTATGTAACGCCAGAAGCGTTAATAATAGCAAAGTTGATCTTTACGAGTGCTGGAACGGCGCAATGTTCTATAAGATTTGCAAAGACTTGGATAATCTTTGCAGCGTTTATAAAATTAAAAGCTTTGCAAGACCAAGTATTGATAACTGTCCAACAGTTATTTAATTGAAGCGTCTATTCGCGCACACCGGCTACATCAGAGTAACGCACAATAATAACAACTCACGGAAGTACGAGCGTATTTTGCGATAACTTAAGTTAATAATATTCAAATACACATCTTATGTATTACGCCATAATCTAAACCTCCGCACGAAAATACCTGTTGTCTATGCCTTCTTGTTACATCAGATTAAAACTAGTAATAAATACGCAATGTGTTACTCGAATTCTGACTCTACCAGGATAAAAATCCGTTGTCAATGAATATAAGCAATTCAGTATGTAACATATATATGCTCTCTAAACTAGTACTTAAACTAGAAGCCTAGCCTCTTAGAACTAGAAGCCTCTTAGAGCCACTTGGAACGTAACCCAAATGGGAACACGCAATTGAAGAACCGATATATCTCATACACGATAGCTTCTCAAATAATCTCACGTAAATGGTTCACATAAAAACACGTTTGAAATCGAAGACGACGCAGTTTTATACTTGGCGCCCGTTATTCAAGCGGCGAACGGAGGTGAAAACTTCCGCCTGCCTACAAACGGCAGTTTGTCATGAATCGCTTCATAATTGTAATACCGCTACAATCCATAATTCAACTAAAGCTGAGAGACGTGTTTTTTTGTTTACATAAGCTGTTTAGAAGATCATACAATTGTACAGGCGACAATACAGAAATCAATGGATTTTCAGCCATCATTTGTGTTTAAACAAGCCTGTAACGAAGTCGTGCTACTTCTTCAGGAATATTCTTATAAATAAGTCTTTTTTTTTTTTAATCATCGCTATGACATATTGGTTCAAGGTAAAATATACATAGAAGTGGTGGCGGTAGAAAACAGCATTTTAGATGTTTATTTAAGCATTAGATGCGCAAGTAGAATAATGCTTTTAGAAGGATGTTACAATCTTCTAGCGCATCAGTAATATGACAAATCGTACCGCACGAACCTACCTTGTTTTCGTCGAACACCCTGAAGACAAGTGACGCAAACTTTGAGGGGTCTCCCCGGGGGAAGAACTGTTTATAAATCCGGAGGAACCCCTGCTCTGTGAGAAGACCGTCTGGACAATCTTTAAGGAACCCTTTGTACCTGAAAACGAAGCACACAGCACAGAGCCCCCAAAGGATATGTTAATCAGTCACAACGGTCTAGTTGAGGGTTACACGGAGGAAAGGATAATCCGTAGGAGCTTAAAAATGTTTGAAACGGCACTTATCTGGAATCCTTACTTACTTATTCATAAATCTTTATACCGTTTGTCGTCAACAGGAGGTAGCCAGCCCTTTTAGATTAAGCTATTCAGTCCGATCTACTCTCGTCTCTGCTTAGCGTTTGGTGCGAAGGTTTTTTTTACCAGTTGCGCATTTTATTTATTTGGCCCAAGGCGTTGCCTCAATGGAAAAGCTTTCGTATGAACCGTTAAGTTTCGCTTTATAATCAGACAGATCGGGCCAGAAAAATCTGGACCTGATTTCGTATACTGTGGGCATCCTGTTCTGCGATGATAGTAATGATAGAAGCAAGTGCTGTACGCTTAAATATTTTGCTTGATCGAATACTATATATATATATATATGAATATATAGTATATGTATAATATGAAAAAGTGAATTACTGAGCACTTCGTGTACTGAGTTCGAGTACCGTTGAGTTGAAGCGAAGCCCTATCGAGGTATAGTCCCACATAAAAGATGATTTCGGGTGTTTTAAAGATCATGATTCATATTGCGTTATGTATATTTATATTTTATGGTGAATTGGGATTGCTGAGATTTTCATTATAAACGAAGGCGCGAGATACGGCGCCGAAACAGTGCTATAACACCTGCATTATTATAGTATTGCATTTTTTATTTCCTAAATAATTTCAGACTCAAAATCTAAATAGGTCAGCGGACAGAAGATATAGTTATATTAAAAGCGAAGCGATTCTATCTTATAAGTGTAGGTTTTTTTTGTTTTCGTATATTCTAGATTTGGCATATTCCAACTATGTCAAATATAGCGCGTTTTTAAATTGTGCAGTATATTTAATATTCTAAGCGTGCAATGACCATCTTTGTATTATCTAGTTGTAACAGTAGTAACTATACGCTCTTGGAATGGTTTCACATTGTTTTCACCAGGTTGTATTGTGAACGGGGGGCGAATATCCGATAACTGCAAATTGCTCGATCAAGTTAAATCAGTTATAATCGGTTTATTTTTCTTAAGATGGCTTTTACATTGGCTGTGCCAGCTATTGCCTGGGTTGAAATAACTTGACGGTTGACGGTTACTAATAAATCACGAATTCTTCGGTTATCGTGCACTGTTTCCCTTGCTCATGGTATTTTCTTGACGCTCCCTTCACAGACATTATGTTGACCATAAATGCAGGCCGATGCTGCGCCCACTGAAACTGTGTCTTCTCTTCGCTTGATTTGCCGGACTTCACTCTCAACTGGAGCTCAGTGAAGGCTCGGCTCTCAACCATTGCAGTACGGAGTGTTGCACAAGCTGCTCGCTTGGTCGCGTTAGCTCTAGTCCTCTATTACCGACCAAGCCTACTGGGAGGTACGGCTACGCTAGGGGCTTGCTTCAACTCCGCGAGCAGACAGCCTCAGTCAGGCTCCTTCTATGAAGAAATAGTATGGTAGTGAATTGGCTCACGCGCACAGGGAGCCAGTGTATCAAGAAATGGGAGACCTAAGCTGGTGAGCGAACTCTCTCAGGCCGCTTGTAACATAGTTGTAGGTTGGTCGAGGCTAAAGCGATTACGGGATAGTTGAGGGGTAAAACTTGTTTGATTCAGCTCTCCCTTTTGCCCCTAAACGAACTCCGTTAGCCACTCGCCACGAGAAGGTCCCCCAGTGGTTCCACTTACGTAAGGTAACACGGAAAGGCTATCTTTTCTTCTTCTCGCAGCAGCAGCAGGCCTCTTTAGTCAACAAGGCAAAATGCCATCACCGGCTTCGGTAGTCCATACACTTACCTGGCCGTTTACCGCGGTAGAGCGGCCATTCTAAGCAGTCGGACACCTATCGATTTCTTGGCAGTAGCAGTAGTAGCGAAAAAACCGGGAAAGGGAGGCAGTGGCACGCAAGCGTTCGCGCACAGTGGCTGCTAATTAACTAGATCGTCTGCTACCTATCGCTGGCTACCCCTAACAGCAGGGTTCCCTCTTCAACCTGTGGTAAATGAGGGCGACCAAATTCTTTATCTCCCATTCTATTTCTAACCATGCTATTAAGGTACGGGTTGCTCACCATTTCTAGCTATAACCGCAAATCGTGAAGGTAATATTAGGGTTACGGGAGGGGATGTACCCGTCTCCGAAAATTTTTCAAATCCTTTCCTTAACGTCGTGCTGGTTGTATGCACCCTTTACTCAAGTACGACCCGAGTGTCTGAGCTTCATACATCGTCGTACTGCCACCCCTGTTATAGATGGTTGATAACAAGACACGCATAAAGTGTGGAATCGAAATGACCTGACCATGAGGACCACATCATCACACAATGATACTACAGCTCGCCCCGTTGCCAAGGAACAATCCCTGTAGTTACTATTCGAGTTGCCCCTTTCCCAAGTACTACCAGCCTCCCACGAACGTCTAGTAGATGTGCCTTCTTCTAGCATCACAAGATCTGGGCTCTATCATAATGATTGCGGCTTTAGTGCTGCTGCTAAGAGCTACAGCCACTGACATTACTTTCTAAACAGATCGGGATCGTCATACAAAAGCTACAGTGCATTAATTTTTTCTATTTCTTTTTAATTCGTGTATTATAAAGTCCTGAAGAGCGATCTGTCCACAGTCAACAAATGCGTGTAGCAATTAAAGAGGCAGTCTGATTAATATGCTAAATGCAAGTTCGTTCATATTTCGATTAAATGATTGTTTTTGCCGCTCAGTCATTTCAATTTCAACTCCTGCGAGAAATGAATGTTATTGTATAATCATAGAGCCAGACCAGAAAGAGAAATGAGAAAGTTAAAAAAACTGTACACATATAATAAATATATATATATATATATATTACATACAGAAGGCCAGATTTCAGTCGATATATATATATATATATATATATATATATATATGTGTGTGTGTGTGTGTGTGGCACCTGTTTTTCAGCATGTTCCTTCACTGATATAAAATGTTTTACAAATTATGCATATCTTAAGCTTCTTGGAGATAGCAGATAGGTGAGCCAAGCGTTATACCGACATCCCAATAGGTTATAATAGTTTCGATAACGAATTCCCTAAAGAGGCAGAGTTTCATAACTTTCGACAAGGAACTCTATAATCAAGATAATATGCAGATTCAAATTAATAATTATAACAACTGTCATTATAATTAAGAGTGTTCCTATTACAGTGCCTTAATCCCCATTATTGGTATATATATTCGCTATCGTCATGCTACTGCACCAAGAAAAAAATTTTAATAAACCCCATACTTTTTCATTCATAAGCACCGCGGTAGTAAAAGTGGAGTTAAAAAATAGGAATCTTTAAGAAAAGATTCCTATTTTTCACCTTCCGAAAAAATTACAGAACCTTTACCATATCGCGTATGTTAATTTAATTTATGTAGGAAACTAGGTTCTAACAAACGCGCATGGCCGACAAACAGCCATACAGAGTAGAACATGCGTAGTATAGGTTGACCCATCACCGATGAATGACAAGCTATTCACATGTATTTAAATGCTCGTGTACTACGCTCAAGTAATCTCTGAAGACTAAGAAGTGCATACAATATAAATGCTGACATATTTTAATAATGCTCCGTTAAAATCGGTCACGTCAGTTCAAAGGGCTAAGGTAAAAATTTTACAAAAAGTGGTTAAAAAATGTGCAGTTTTAATAAAGCCATGTCTAATATTGATACCTCTGACAAAGAGGATTATCCAAAAAGAATTTTTCTTTGTTTATGGTTCGGCGGTTGCGTTTCACTTAGCAGACTAGCAGGGCAAGGCAGTACGGGGCTAGAGCCTAGGGCTCAAGACGATCGCAGCATCCTTAGGTGACCAAGAAATTTCAGGTGAACAAAAAGTAAGCTTAATTTTCGAGGGAAACTAAGCAAAAAAAAAGTGTAGATTGGTGCTAGCCTCCCACACTATTGCTACTAAAACATATATGGGAGGGCAAAGGATCCAGGTTAGGTGGTTTGGTAGCGATGAGCAGTATGGGCTATAGCAGAGGAAGTGGGGCAGTAGTGCAGTGGCGGAGTTGACACAGGCGTTCTTCAACAGCGATGGCAAGAGTTTTCAAAGTTTCCGACGCCTCGAGGTTTCGAGGTGAAGAGCAGCAGCACTGCTAGAAGCAAAGTGTTTGGTGGCGGCGACGATCAACGACTTTGGTCAAGCAGAAAAGTTTTATTTTGGCAGTGGCTGCAGCAGTGGAAGGGATAAACCGGCCACGGTGGTAGCTGTCAGAACAAGAAAGAACCAAAAAAATAGAAGCAGCGTTTCGGCGTAACTCATCATAATTACCGGTACCACTGACTGTTCCCAGTCTTTTCGCGCTGCGCGAGAACGGCGGTCTTCGATAACAAAGGTGATAGTGGCGTCTCGTTCTGAGAGCTCAGAAGATTTTCTAGTGGCTAAGGGAGTAAAGCGGAGTATCCGGCCCGCATCTGTCGCTGGTCCCATCGTACGCCACCATGAGGAAAAGCCCACTGCGAACAGCAGGAAGAGCAGCAGAAATGAGATCAACATTGACGATGATCTGCCTCGGGTGATTCAATCAGCTAATTCTCTCGGCCGGTTCTCAGAGTAACACTGGTAACAAGACTGGCTTCTCGTTCTAGCCAATCAAATAGCAAGCCTATACAATTTAATTCTGTTGCATTCTTCGTCTGGTTCTCTGACAGTCTTTTTCACCTTGCGTTGTCTTGCGCAAAGACGGTAGTTGGATCTCCGAATGGATTCTAATAGAAGTTGAAGTATGCCCTCGCAATGAAAGCTGCGCGGACAAACTAAGTCTAGTCTTCAAGACTCCCACTTCAAACTCCCTACCCAGCGCCGTCAATGTTGCCATTTGTTGATAAATGCTATAAGTGATTTGTCCGAAATTAATCGGCTTTCGGTTGGAAAGCCACATTTCGTTTCAGCCATACAGCCTTTACCCTTTTTATATTTTTTTCCCGAGTGGTACCGCGTTGAGCCACGACTATACTACAGTACATGCCCACATCCTTCATCGGCAGCAATTTAGGTAGTACCTTCAGTGGGCAGGATATTTAGAACTGCATCCTTTTAAGCCTTGCTTTAAACAACAAAGCGATTTAATTTAAAATAATAGCAATATAAAAATCTAAGGATAATAACCGACTACGAGGAACATTTCACTATATACCATTTTCAAAATAAACTACACTGATACCTACTAGTCGTTTAATAGCTCTACTAAGCGCAAGTGAGCGGGAAACTAAAAGACAAGATACTACTATGAGATACAGGAGGTAGACTGTTGGGGGTTGGTGGAGTGGGAAGCCCACATTGCGGCGTTAGTTGTGCTGCCAGTTGATGTCGCAAGAGGACGTTGAACGACAGGTAGTAGATCGACTTGGTTCGAGCTCTATGCTAGCTCCGTGAAACTGGATATCAGCTGCTGCTGACTCGATGCCTCAACAGGTATCCGCCAGCCCGGTCGACTCGGGCCGATTCTGTATGACAGTTATAGCAGATGCTGCTACGGCTGCGGCTGCTGTTGTTGTTGTTAGATTCGATCATCTCGTTTTCCTACGGCCGCTTGCTCGCATTTATATAATTGTGTATATTCTTCTTGTTTCCTTTCAATCGTTCCGAAGCATGTTCGCTACCTTTAGCTGCTGGCCTAGATTGGTGATATTCTCTGGTATATCTTCCTTCCACTATGGATTCTACTATGAGGGAAAGCGAGTTTGTCTTCTTCTCAGACAGAATAAGATAGCGCTAGAGAGACGAGCGAACGAGATAAAAATATGCCTTACTCGAAGGCTTTTTGGCGAGGTTAGATAGGACAGGGAACAAGCAATACAGGTAGCGCAACGGCCGCAGCAGCTCGATCGAATCATCGTACAACTTGACTAGTGTTCCGCATTCTAACGATGCAACTTTCAAAACTTCTCTGTAAAACTGACGCTGGTTGTCCACAGAACAGATGACGCTAACGTGGTTGCAAGTAACTGGGAAAGCGTTGAAACGAAATGTAATCTCAATAAAACTGCAAAGGGGGGCTTATGTCACATAGGTAGGCGATTAATAAGTACGCGATCCGAGCACAAAAAGCAAAGGGCGCCTAATATCGTTACGATAAATTAATCGAAAACTCCAACCCTCGTCATCGATACTAGTAGCAAAAGAAAAAAACATTTTAGAATTTAGCATAGATGTTTTCCTTCGAAAACTAGGGTTCACTTATTCAAATAAGCCGACCCTTACGGAAGACCTTAGACAAAAAGACTTTTTTTTTTATTTCTTTTTTAAATTATTAGAGTAACTTAAGGAATGAACACTTCATTACACTTATATGGTTTCGATGGCGCAATCTATCCTGAATCACGCCGTTAGTGCAAGTAAGTCAGAGCTGTTTTGCTTTTTTTACGTAATTTCGCTTACCAGACATTGAGTAGGATATTTGCGAACGTTACCAGTATCCAAATTAGTTATGATAGTTAATCAATGAGACCAGCTACCACTAGCTAGTGTCTCAAGATCATTGCGCGCTATTCATAAGATAGTACATTGTTAATACCTGACATTTCATGCTGGTGATTACCCGAACGTCGCAACGGTAACGAGCAACACATTCGGCAAATGATACAGTTTTAATCATACTACTTCACTTATACGAGGATAGCACACTTCACTTATGCATGGTCTTCATCTGATTCGTCTGCATCTCAATCGCGACTCAAGGTTAGCCCTACGTGCTGGGTCGGGTGTTGTTGATTACTGTGGGGCTACGTACTCATTTATGGAGTTCGCCATATTAACAACACCAATACCGTAAAACATGGAAGCCGAGCTTCTGCAAATGCCTGATGCATGGACTAGCGTCTCGACTCGTTTGCCAGCCTAGCTGTGACTTCATTTATAACTACCTTCACAAGCGACTACACGCATGCTAGCAGGACTTCTGCTAAACAGCTGCTTCAGCAGCTGCTGCAGCTGGCGTTCTTTTACTTTGTCTGCTGCTGCTTAGGGCAGTTCGAGTCTTCCTGCAATAAAAAGAAATCAACTGGACGGAAATGCGACGGCCTTCCGTTGTCACGAGTGGCCGTCAACCCTAGGCCGTCTTTGTTGTCTTTTTCGTCGCGCCACAGATCTCTCATTATGAGGTGCCTTTTTCCTTTTCCGCCTTGAAATGCCTTACGGCCAGCTGGAGTGGCTGAGACGATTAACGATAACGTTTACGAATAACGATTACGTTCTTGTATAGATACTTGTTTTACGCACGATATGGTCCTTATGTGGAAAATCAACTAACGTAAAGCGACATCAAGTTTTCCAAGTTCTAATCAACATAGTCACTACCATTCCATGAGCAGTAAACGTTGAGCGGTGCTTTAATCCTGTACAAAAGACATTATCATGTAGGCTGTACATGTCTAACCCAGGAACTAAGTAACACTAGAGCAAATAGCCAGTATTGACAGAATTCTGTGCGTTTTAAGCGCCATTCCAGAGCCTGATTTAAACGCCATTCTTTTCTATCGGTTCAACGATATGTAACCATCCCCCTATTTGTTTTAGACTAATGAGATGGCTAGCCACTACGGATGCGGGGTTGTTAACCGTTTAAGTACCGACCCGGTTACCTTTTCTGTCTAATCAGAAATCTGTCTCTGACAGGCGGCTGAAATCGGCACGCAAAATACACATACAATATTCTTCTCAACAATTTTCTGTTCTCTTCTGTCTGGGCTAGCCAGTCGATATAAACGGCTAATTCGATTAAGGGTTCATCGTAATATTGACCAAAAGTTTATCGATGTTACCTAGTCGTCAGCGGTTGATATTTATGCGTTTGAACGGACAAACACAGGTTCGTAGACTCATTTCAGCCACTATTAGTTTCCTCTAACCGTCAATAACTCACAACAAAAAAAAGTACGCATAGAAGGTTTACTTCGTGTCCAGTAGCTGAACATTTCCTGCAGCCTGAAAGAGGAGCAAAGTCAGACTACTACTAGTGCGACCCAAATTTCCCATGCTGTAGAAGGAGAGGTACAATGAGCTGGGCAAAAAAAAAACAAAATTGGGCGTCACCAATTATATATTCGTATATCCATCAGTTTCGTCATCGTCCCTGATGACGCACATACGAACTTGTGCGCACCCACATTTACACACAAATACGTATCTGTTCTGTCTTTACTTAGTTACTTACTTGAACTTACACAACATTCTACTTGGATAAATCGAAAAGGTTGAAAATGTTTGAGTATTTCTGTACTTCCGTAAAAGAATCTACGGAGTGTCGTCAACCGTGCCGAGAAGTTTTATGGCGTGTGTGTTTCCGTATATGGCGTCCACCCCAGGCGCTTGAGCAGTGTCATACTGCAGATCAGAGCGAGAACGGCTTGAAGGAATAATAAGGATACTCTTCGTAAAAAAGGAAGGTAGTTCAGATCATGGCTGTACGGTGTTAAAGCTCTATAAGGAAACATTATTGCTAAATATGGAATTACGAGAACCCGTATTAAATTGGGCCTTATATACATCTAGCGATTTGAAATTATGATTTGGTCTCCCGCTAGAGCTCGATATGACAAACTACATTGTGAAAGTTGCCCACAAGTCACTTAGTCAATATCTATTTGTATCGATCTTTGTATACTTGTGTCTTTTTAATGGGCCAAATATTTTTAATAGCTTTTAAACTAAAACCGCTATTAGATTTAGTAAACATATGATTTTGATTTTTAGGTATCTATGCTTATAGGATGATTGAATGCTAGCAAGGAATAATTACTTTAAAAGTAAATACAGTATGTTGTGCTAAAAACAAATGTTTCATAATAAAATTTCTGTTCTTCAAGGGAATCATTATGGTAAAATTCATCAAAGGCTGGTGAGGAACTGGGCGAGGAAGCTTGACGAAGCTATGGTTTGTTAACTGCGCAATTTTTTCAAGGATGTGAGGCTGAAGATCGAAGAGAGAGAGAGAGTCATTACATTCCAAAACCTCAAGCAAGACAACACGCTGTGGTAATTTTGGAAGTACGGCCGATGCCTACCTTCTTGAACGAATATGGAATTATTTAAAGTGCGTATTACAAAATCATAACGAAAGCACTAAAGATGTAGAAGACAACAACGTTTGCAACAATTTACTGGTACTTAGGTAAGCTTTACACAGGTAACTTTCAGCACGGAACGGCATCGGTCTATGTCCGGATAATAATCCCATTTGTCCCTAAGTTTAGCAGGTTTAAATTTGCACAACAATTAGTCGTCACAGACGAAGCTTGGGTGATACTATAGCTTCCACTAGAGAACGATCTTACGAAAGAACAACGTCGAGCAGGAGGAAAAGCTATTTCTGTGGTAGTGCCGCAGACATTTGGCGGACAGGTTCTACTCCTACTCGCAATGGATATCAGCGCATTTGCTTTTACGATATACTCCCCAAAAGGGAAACGATCAATTCCGCCAAATGTCCCGAATTTCCTTATGGATGTCCGGCCCAGCCATGAGCGGTCAACGACTTTGTATTGCCTCATCAGTGAGCTTCAGCCATGACTCGAACTGAGAAACGCAGAATCGACAAATTGCTTTAGGCCCATATTCGTGAGATATAAGTCCATGTGAAAATAGTTGCTTCCATGGTTTAAAGTGTGTGATAGGCAGCGCAATGTGTCCTATTATTGAATTTCTGAAACAAGCCATCGATAACGAGGTTGTGTATGACAATATAGTAACTCCGTTCAAAAGTTTAGGAAAGCTAAGTTCAAACAATAAAGAGAACTTATAGTACGTACCAAGATATCGTTACCTTAACTTACGTAGTCTGCTAATTGCCTAGGTGTTCCCACTCGCTAATTACATCGATACATATATATATATATATATATGTATACATATACATTGCATTTAGTAGCTTGCTGCGTTTCTAAAAATGAAAGCGCTGGATAGTAAAAAGAAGAAATGTCAAAACTTGTCATACATTCTAATTGACCGCGACGCGGTGATATCTAAACGACTGGAGTGTTGCCCGTCAGCGAGAGAGGTTCAGGATGTTTTCCAAAGATGAATGGACTAAGATCTAGAGCAAAGGTGTATCAAGGAACCCAAAGATACTTTGACCACAGCGCTAGAATGGTCCATAGTTGTATGTTGGTACGCATAATTGTCTTAGTTCATATTTAGTTTATTTATCGCCTGAATCCACTGTGAATCATAACCGTTTTTCTATAATAAACAATGATCACCGTTCTATTCATCAGCTAGTATATCTATTATAAACTAACAGATAAAGACTCATCTCTTTTTTATCACTTGCCATTAATGTTAGTTCCGATAGTATACTAGGAGAAAGATTCTTTGTCATATTATACAAGCGAAATCCTAATCTCATGTATCCACGAATCAAACTTCACGCACCTCGTCGGGGCCTAACTTACAAATATTGAATTCGTGATGGGAACCAAACTGATATATAAGAACGCCCGGAAAACGAAAATATAATGAATGTCTCGTTGAAATATTTGCGTCAGTTTAATAGCTGGCATAATAATCAATTATTATTCATTATTATTCAATAAATTTAAGCAAGGAGAAGTGTTTCAATAAAACTCTCTGAGAGGATTGCAAGAAATAATATAAGAGTAGCACTTTTATGTGTATGTTATCAGTAGAGGCCAACGAAACTTCCCTTTTTACTGGTTGAACTGTTTGTCTTTGTCCTATACAGTATTAAGAACAAGAGAAATCATAAAATGTGGCTACTTAAAGAAATTTAGAGGTACATCGTTATTCTTTGCGGAATTCGTTTTAGTTGACAGGCAATCCCGTAAAAAATTGTGTTTCGCAAATATTAGGTCTTTTGCCAGACATTTCCGGAACGATTGGCGCCATGTTTGCCATCAAACAAGCTTACGACAGATACAACTGTAAAATATCAATGTATTTAACATATGCGCAAACATTGATATATGTCTCCTATTCTCCAAGGGTGCCTATCAGCCCGACAGTCACAACAAGTACTTTCTAGTTAGAACGGGCTAAATAACGAGTAGCAAAGATAAAAATGCCACTTGCTTTGCTTTCGGTCTGGAGAGGTATCGTCATTTGTATTCACACCTTCGGCTTCATCATTATCCCCCTCGTTGTTTCGACCGCTGACCAACTGCTGGTGTCCTATAGCCGACGAAACATCTAAAAGACGCAACAGCCAGCACTAGACGCCTAGGCTAGCAGACGCTGGCTAGCTCGAAGGCAGGGTAGAAGGAAGCGAACCGAGTCCAAAGAATGGCGTGTCCTAGCAACGCAGAAAGCGACTCAGACCAAGAGACTTTCGGTTGCTTCTGTTGTTCCCTTTGTGCCTAACTAACACGTTCCAGCAAGCGTTTGCCCTAGCTAACGGTGCGAATTATGCAAAATTAATTAAGTTAATGAACCTCCGTCGTCGTTATCCTCCTGGCTATTGCTTTTCATTGCTAGTGGGACCCGTGCGAAATCTTTATCGTACTGCCGCTATTACGACCGGGTGTGCCTTCGAAGGAGAAGACCCCGTAGGCGTCTCCCGGCTAAAAGACGAATCCGGGAGTGGGGTTAGATCCTCTGCGTACGGAACGGAGCTACCGCTTCGCGCCACGCTTGTTTGGGAGTAGTGACCCCTTTTATGTTACCTTCTGTGTATCTCTGTGTTTGTATATGTTTATATTGTAGGAAATTTTGGAAATGTATATCTGTTGAAACCATGCGTTTTTTAGTCGCTCTGCCTGTTAATATCTCTACGTCTCATCTGTAATGTGGTCTGTACAGTTACCAGCGCTCGCTCGCAATTCCTCAAAGGCCTCTGGGATTTAAGGTAACTGCAAACGCTCCCGGACGAGCAGCATGCGGGCAACTACTGCCATCTATAAACCCTTGCTGGCGTGGGTACGAGCGGTATTAGGAGCTGTCCGGTAAAACAGTGGTCCAAATTAAATTGCGAAGAAGGTAAAGAGATCTTTATCAAGAGAGGGCATGGCCAACGAGAGAAAACTGAAAGACGGCAGATATTTTGCGCGTCTTGCACTCCTTCGTTGGTGCTTTTCTAATCGTTATCGTTCGAGATCTATGGTAGGTGTACATGGACGGGTAAATTTGCTGTTACAGTCGATATGGTGTGAGATTTCTGTTCTCGATGACTCAGAATGAGTCATATATATATGAATCATAGTCGGAACTAGAGAAGCAACTCCTTAAATATCTGTATGTGAGTCGCTGACGGCGGGCGCTAAGCTTTTGTGTTAACTCTATATACTTTTATTTTCAACATCGTTGGCTATTTCTACTGTGTAGAGAATTCCTAGAAATCACCTCGTTGGTATAGCATTAAGAACTGCTCCCCTCATCATAAATCCTAACCGAGGTGGATTTTATTTAACCTATTTGGATTTCCTTCAGCAAACAATGGAAAGGCATAACAAACGATATCTCATAATAATGATTTGTCAGTGCTGAAAATTGAACCATCAGTAGTTGCTTCCTTATGCTTTCCATGGCGACGCACCCAGCGAGATGCGCATTGGACACCTAGGCCGCGCCTTATCATCGTAACAGTTGAGAAGAATATTCTGACATCCCACATTATAAGGCGCGTTCGATAAGAGATGCTAAGCTTAGATGAGGCGCATTTACCTATTTTTTGTGCGACCCTTTGAAGGACGACCTGTAGAATTGTACTGGTGGGACATAGTCCCAACACGTAGTCCGTTTATGGATTCTCCATTTAGCTTTGAATCAGCGCAATTTGCTGTTAGCCTTTGCTACGCTGCGTGTCTCTAGAGATCCGGACGTGAAACTTTGGCCCGCGCTGGCTTGCTTCAGAAAATCGGAACCGTCATTAAACACTGACACGGCCATACGTGCTCTCGCGCAAACCTAGTATTTTGCATTTAAGCCCTGTGCATATCTTCTGTCCTGTCGTATCATACGTTTCTCAACATTGAAGTGATTCGGTTCCAATGCCCTTCTAAATTTTACCTTTTGCGGGTTAAGTAAAACGCGCGCATTCAAATTATATTCTACACAAATGATCTATTATAGACTCTTATATCTATTGTATAGTTCTATGTATATATATATATATCATCTAGTTCTATTATATAGTTCAAGGACGAACCGTCTCCGCTGACGTCTTGGCCATATTGCAAGTAAGCGCTAGTTACCTCCATTCATTAACTTGCTATAGCGGGTTTTCAAGCAATGATATCAGATGAAGTAAATTGCAAGATCTGATCCTGATATTACGGCTATGGCCATGAGCTAATTTTGTAATATCCGCTAGTAAATTAGATGTGTTCAGGTAAAAAGCAGATGCTATATTCTAGTCCATTGGGCCACAACAGAGTGTCAGGTAGGGAAGATGTCGAATGAAATAGATCTTGCCTAACGCTTCAACTTTTCCTAATAAGAGCCTGCATTTTGCGCACTACCATACCATCGAGTAGTTAAATACATTTATACCAAACCGATACATTTGATGACTCAAGGCTCTATATAATTTTACATACATTAAAAAATTAGGTTTTTTAAACGGAAGTAGCACAATTGTCACGGGAAATCTTTTTTATATAGCGTTTCAATCACACCGAGGCAAGGACGTATTGTATCCCGTAACTACAATACACAATCGTACTAAAATTACAAACAAACTGTTATTCAGAACCTGTTCACCAAGTGGATCTTCCTAGTCCTCAAAACCTGCTGACGTTCGAAAAAACATGCAGCTGATTCGCTCTATAGAACCAGCCTTAAGAGTATGTGTCTCGGTGACTGTCGGTAGACAATGAAATAACCAACACAGATGTTTACTCTAGAGGAAAACTACTGCTAAAAGCCGGTCACGCGGGTTCGTCAAGGTTAGGTAGAACCAATCAGTTTGTGTTGACACTTTAAAAAGTTTAGACAGAACTAAGATGTAAGCTGCACCATTGGCTGCTAGTCCTAAATGGACATAGCTAACGAGACGCTGAAGATATAAACAAGGTCCCGTATATTTTTGCGGAAAAAAGGAGGCTCTCGGTAGATTTTAAATGTAGTTACACTGCCTCAAACACGCTCTGTAAATGTTCGAATATGCCATAGTTGCGAGCCGGCACATCTATTACCTAAGTACATCTAACTCACTTAATTCGATGGGGAAGTACGTGTATACTTTGACGATTTGCGAGGCACTATTTGTTCGGCCCAGTTCTCGAGACTGAGTATTCGAGAAGCTCGGTTAATGTGTGTCTGTGTGTTTACGTATCTACCTCTGGCAACAAGAGTAAACATTCAAGGCCAACTTCGCCATGAAGATTTTTAGGTGATTTTAGATGCAGTAATAGTAGGATGATCATGTATGAAGACACTACACTAATGATGACTCTTGCGTGCGATAGTATATTTGTGAAAAACTCTACAAAGAAGAAAATAGAGAATTTTGCTGTAACCACATTAACATACATATATGCTTTTACCTGAAGCTTCTAACACGAATAGAGGATTAATTTCGAAAAATTACGCACCGCTTCTCAACGGCTACAGTAAATCCGGTACTTAGTTAGTTGTTATTTCAATATACTTTAGTAATATATCACTATCAAGTCCTTTTTTCACTAATATCAATTCATTCTCTAAATAGACTAGTCTTTATGTTCACTTGATATTCTGCCGACAAAAACGCTATTTTTGTACTGCTTTGTGATACGTACATAAACCGGACACCGAGACGAGCGCTGAATCTACATTACGTGGGCGGAAAGTTTAGAACATCTATGAGGGTCGAGCATAGCCCTAGTCATTGAAAGAACCTTTGCATGTGCTAGACTCGGATATGGAAGGATCTGGGCAGGATTCAATTCTGATGCAAGTTGGGGCAGAAAAAAACAACGGACGTTATACGAATGTGTGCTTGTGGTTCGCTGTGAATTTCACTCAGTGATAGTAATGGCGGTGTCAGCTCCGTAAAATAGACCAATGTCACTAATGAACACCATATTTCGGACTGCTCCGAATGAAACTGAACGAAAAATAGCGCAGAAACGCACATAGTTGATCTCTGAAACTACTCAGCCTGATGTTAGACACATCTTAGGTATTGTCTAACCATCCACTAGTGGTTTGGTGCCTTTCTCCTAGAGGTCTGTGCATACTGAAGTTGCGTGCTTCGTCTATGAGGCTGAAGCTCGTAATGACGCGAGAAAATTCATACTTAATCATCAATGCCTGCGAGGCGCGATCGATGCATAGCTGAATTGCGGCAGAAGTCTATTACCAAATTATCGGTACATTGATGAGCAAAAGCTCCGTCCCAGTTGGCATACCTGACACGTAACGTACGTAATTTAGATTTAGCTCTCACGTATTATGTGACATCAGATATGTGCATTTCTATCAAATGGCCAACTGGATGATCACTAAACAATAGAATGCTTGTCTGAATAATGCATATGAACATTTAATGTTGCGAATACCTTCGCTTGCTAGTGAAGAAAGTATATGGCTTATGGCGACCAAATTCACGTTGTGAGTCCTACAGTTTAACCCGTCTTATGACCTTTTAAACAACAACTTACTTATCTTTTTATACAGTAGTGCTTTAGCATATACGACTATATATATATATATATACATATATATATATATATATATAGACGACTGGCAAATCGTATCTGACGTTGTGATGTCTACTACACATTTTTTTCGTGAACGTTTTCTGCTTATACCAACGCTGCCGAATTCTTTTAACAAACGTATTCTTATGGAAGTGACTTTTAGTTATCCGTACCTTTCCTTACAAAGTCCATGCATGGGTAACGAATAAATTTACTAATGAAAGCTTTTTCTTATTTCTAATTCCCTAATTTTTCGAAGAGAAATTATCAACAACAAATGTTAGTTTTTTTGCCAGAACCTGTTAATTCGAGTCTCTCCGTTTCATCGGAAAGAGGCCGCTCTATTATTTGCTATGGAAAATGACCTAAAGCGTCATCAAAATCAATTATGTATCATTGTTGTTAAGGTTATGTATTAAAAGGCAAAACAGATACTGAAAGAAGACGATCTTCATTTATTTCTTGTTAGTCCAGACTTCCCGGATAAACACAATAACAATAATACTGGCAACACGAGGTGCCAGAGCACAGCTGTGCGTCGAAGGTCCTTAGTTCATAATGACTCGCTGCTGTCCGGGCACCTGAGGCGACTACGGAGAGATAAGATGGGTGATACATCGGTAAAAAGCCATACAACGCAGCCCACATGTTGCGTTGACGAGGACAAATCTGTTTCGTTTGGACAGAATCCGAGCGGAACTGTCCAACTGTCCAACTGCGACAAGGGAGGGAATATGGGAAGGCGTCTCCATAGGTCCAATGCTAGAAAACGAAAAACCTTCTACCTTAATGTGGTTGTCTCCCTGACGTCAAAGCATCACTCTTTCGCAGTCGTAGTGACTGGTGGACACATCTTTCTAAGCAGTTGATTGATGATGGCGCCTGCATCGGCCAACGTGCAAATAAGTGCTTAGTTTCAATATAACGCAAAATAACGAACCGGAAGCTTCAACAATCGATAAATAAAAGCGCTTCTTACATAAACGTATAGACACAGTAGCATAGTACAGACAATAGAGTTTGTTATTGTGTCACAACAATCGACCGTTTCGTCGATAAAACATTTATGTAGCTCCGTTGAAGTGTCTGCCTCGGTATCATTCAATATACTACCTCCGTCGGTGGTCAATGTTGTACTTCGCTTGAAAATCATCGAAAAGAAGCTTGCGTTTGTATTGCAAGTACGTTCACCCCATCTAATGATCTTTGTTTTCTTTGGAAGTTATTTACACTTACGTTGTGCATATTGTTATTATGTATATGATGGCCGCCTAAACTTCTTTTAGCTTCAAATTTTAAATTAGACTTGATATTGAATTCCAAGGTTCAAGATCAATTATTATTAAAGCAATATGCAACGAAAAAAACTGCGTAACAGCCTATGTAAGCCATACCCAATACATCACGCAGGAAAAAAGGAATACTCATATGTCTGCGCGTTTGTTGATTGAAGAAGTTAGATGCAGATGAACGATAGCTCTCGTGCCGCTTTGGAAGTTCTGATCGCAGTTCCAAAGCGCGGACGGTGGCATCCAAAGTTGGATGTGCGTTATCAAAACGCCCCAGACTTGTCACATGAGTCGTTCAATAACAGATTCACAATGAGGAACGAAATGTGTCTTACGAAGGAATACATAACGAAATCATGTGCTCGTTGAATTAAATTGGATATTGCGTTAAATTGATTACAATTAAGTTCTTCCTTTCACATTGTCAACTGGTCCATAGACATTGAGCCCCTTACAAGACCTCCCGGACAATAATAAAGATCTTTAGTGCTAAAAACGATCTTCACTTTTCGAAGCGACTTTTTACTATGAATTGCTATAAAAAGCAATCAGATATACTATTCGTTAAACACAAGCTCGAAATGAAGAGAAATTAAAGATACACTAAGTCATACACCTAACAATAAAACTTGCAAAACTTGTCTCCTCACAAGGCAGGGTTGGATTGACAAAGATTCCTCAGACGCATTACTACTACTACTACTACTACTACTACTACTACTACTACTACTACATGATCTAGCTAGCGAAAACTTACCACAGGCTCATCTTTCATCAACAAAAAACTTTACCTCCCAGGATGCATATATCCCACATAGCATAAGTTGCAAAAAGTTGTCGGAACTTGTTATTATGCAAAGAGTTTGAGAAAGAATCCGTGCGACAATGTCCGCAACAGTTATTAAAGAGACCCTCAAATACAGTATTTTGCCAATAAAATCGTTGCAAGACCGAAGTTATATGAATAGCATCGGGGTTGAAGCTACCTTGCCGATCAATTTTATCACAGCTGCTAAGTGTTGAATCAGGCAAATAGTCTAGTGTGCGTTCAGAACCAATGCCGCTGAAATGCTTCTGTATCGACTCAAAACGTACCTACGGAGCACCATGGAACACACTACGAGAAGCAGATCTATACGTGAAGTTTCGAAATAAGGAGGACTCGTCGTCTAGCGGATAGTCCTTTCGCAGCTCTGGATCGCGGGACTTGTGGTACGTTCTATGGCATTTAAGGCTACAACAAACCAGTTATGCCTAACGAGAGTGTATCTACCTGCGTGTATCAATTGGGCGATCACAAATGCCTACAACGGTATATAAAGAAGGGAATATAATACAAAAATATTATAAGGTTAAATTTTCTTGCTGCAAAGCGGAACACTAGAGCGACACGAGTATTTCGTTTGTTTACTCTTTGATCGCAATATGATGTGCAGCGTACAGCCTTTTTTTCTTTCTATTACGCCCATTTCTACGTTAAAGGCCCAAATTTTGATATTTGGTGGCTATATACTCTACATTGAAATACATTTATTGTGCATTAAGCTGCGCTTAGTATATGGGGAATTCTTAGTCAAGTCTTTGTTTCTGGTACAGGCCTGGTATAGTATCACGGAAGTGACATTTGTATAACCTATTGAGCTTGGGGACTATGGGTACCGTACGTAAGCGCTCAGAACTATATAGGACCGAACGCGAACGCTCGGCTAACATATGACCTATTGTTCATTGGTTTTCGTTTCCCGTTTTTATGAGAATTAGGCGCAGGTTTTTACCGTGCGCGTTGTTTCTTATGCCATAATTGGTTCTTCCATATAGCGCATCCCTAAACAAAAGGACACGCTATTCATAAACTTTAATACACGGGCAGAAAACACATGTAGTCTTTCGATAGGGATATTTTTATCGAGTCGACTCTTTATTGTCGCCCACTACATGACATTGCCGTTACGATAGATTTTTATCTTTTTAAAATTATAGCTGCCTATGATTTAAAAACACTCAGAAAAACTCTTGGCCCTTTGTGCGTGGAGACATCAGCTTCCGGACGCAGGCATTTGCTCTTGGAAAATCCATCCAAAGAGGAGGGAAAAGATCTTGCTGCATTTGGTCAATTTTTTATTGCCATATCAATAGCTGCCATGGTAACAATGTTTAAACCCACAGTGAATCACTGCTGCTATAGCAGCTCCGTTGAGGCATGTGTCTACATCAGTGTTCTACGACGTTGCGAAGACACGGTTTGAAGAAATTCGCCGTAACAGCGTCTTATTGTTAACGGTGGTTCTATAGTCACATGCTAGTCGCCGTTGTAAATCGTAAGTGAAACAAATAATACGTACGGATTGAGGGTAAGTTCCAAAACGGCTCGAGGAAATGAAACTTGCGGGAACCAAGTTAGCATTATTAAAAGAAGGCACATAGCTGAATAGGCTAGACTAACTTGATTTTCTCTCATTTTCCCTACGCTCGTAATAATTGTAACGTTGTGTGGACGCTGAAAATTGTCTCGTATATTGCGGACCGTACGGACGAATGATGATGATGGTTCTGAAACAGGTATTTGATAAGATCCTGCAGTTATAGCAGGATGACAGAGTTATAACAGTCACGAATGCGGGTCCGTCGGCTGGAGGGATTTGTATCTGCACGACCGGTAAAGATGCATAATTAAAATATGAAATAACATCGTATGTTAAGCCTGATCGTAGTATTTTCCAAAGTTATGTCCTGGAATAATAGCGAATGTGACCATCACTATATTAGGCGATCCGATAAAACTACTGCAGACTTATTTACGGCTATTCCACTGAAAGGCGAGTGATATGACATTCTCAAAATTCGAGCGATCTTTTACCTTGGATCGGCCGAAGATCTCACAAATCACCTCATGTCGATGAATGTTTGTTTAATGTGTTAATTTTATCTGTACGTCTCTTTAATATGATGCACCCAAATTAGCTTAAATTCAGGGTCATGCAATTGGTCTCACGCTGTTGAGGTATTGTAGCCAGAGAGCTTCACTTCAGACAGAACACTACGGTGAGGCTATAGCCGAGCATTGTAAACGTTTGGCAATAGCGCACTAAAAACGGCGTTTCCGGAACCAAGAATCGGGTTTCTTTTTTTTGACCCAGTGATTCTGCGAAGAACGGCGACTCTACTGTGGCATTAGGCGCCAAATGACATTATGTATCACTCTGCCGGCCCTCGTACCTAGCGTACTACCTATAATACTAACAGAGACGAAAACGTTTCTACATATTAAGTGGTTAACAATAGATGTTTGGCAAGTGATCTAACATCAACGATATTGTATGGTTTCTACCCAGAAGTCGATATATGTACTCGTTGACTAAGCTGCTATACACAGCTAACCGAAGGCGCTTTTGTGTCTTTAAATTTTGTACCTGGAACTAGGTTATACTATGCCACTCAGGAAAGGAGACGATAAAGCAACTCCTGCTCTAACAAATGCCAGATAGACGTCCGTTCGTGCTAATAAAAATAGGACCGCTTCAGCCACACGTATTAGAGTCATTTCCTTTGAAAAAATCTGGTAGTTTGCGTGGAATCTCATTTTCAGGTCCACATTGACCTTCAACTAGAATAATGCTCGTGTATAAGTTTAGATCGCCCCTCTGTGGCCCTGAAAAGCACGAGCACGTGGTGACATAAAAGATACCCATGGTCTTATTGGATCGAAACAATAGATAACCATCTCGACAAATCTGGCTCTATACATTATCAGTATCCTTTCACTGCTAGCAGGACGAAAAGTTCTGCCCAAGCGAAAACGCTGAAGAAGATTTATTCAACTGAATAAGTTAACTGTATAAAGCTACGTAAAAGTACGAAACTAAGACAACTGAATATGCTAAAGGATAAATCAGGATTTTCCAATGAACAGGCTTTTCATACTCACTCGCTGCCGTATATGAACTTTTTTCACGACCTATCACAATATATTGTAACTGTAGTCACTGTGCAAAGAATAGGCTAAATGTGTAGCTCTATATAGCATACAGTACCTTCTTTTCTGTAATTACTAATGTGTTCATGCCCAGATGCCCATTTTGTATAGCCCTGTATTATTTACATATTTCTTCTTGTCTACTGATTCAGACTCACCGCGTGCAGTGGTATTGTGACACGGGGCGGCTGACGTAAGTTCTAATGATTTGTTTTTTTTTTTTTTTTGATTAACTGAAGAATAAACTACCGCCACCTTTACGAACGTGTCACAGCCGAAGGCGGACGCAACCGCAGCCGTGGTCGTCAGCGAGGCTATTCTTAACAAAAAGACGAGAATGAGCTTTAGACTATGAGTAGCCGTAAAGGAAAGATGAGTTCGTATTAGAGGGTCGAAGCGCCAAGCACGAACTACCGGAGAATGTCCAAGGTAGGAAACTAGGGACGGGTGGTTAGCAGTCAGGGAAGAACAGACATCTAACTGGCAATTTTCTCTATGCGCCGGTCTTGTCGTTAGGTCGGCCGATCGCTGGGTCAGGGACAATTACCATTAACTTGCCGTTTCGTTATCACGCTGAAACGAGTTGCTTGTTCTTCAAAGGCGAACTAGGTCGGCCAGCCAAGCGGATCGAGCCGCACCTTTACTCTGAACGAAAGGTGCGGTAGTGGCGACAGAGGAGCCAGCAGTCGTTCCTTAACTCTTTCGGATAACGCAGTCGGCCTGATGCCCGGAGGCCCAGCCAACGAACCAAGAGGCAGACGCCGGATGCAGAGCTGAAAATATGTCGGAAGGGAGGTAAGGGTGCGCGTGTAAAAAAGTAACTTCTTCTTTGACAATCGCGACAGTGAGTACAGCTTCGTAGGTTGCAGTAAACGGATATTTTCCATTGTTCCCCAGAGAAGTAGGTAAAGGGGAAACAGCAATAGCGGGGCAAGAGAACCTGGAACTCCACAATCGCTAGACCGAAAACAGCCAGGGCTATTCTAGTGGGAATTCCCATCCCCTAACCACATACTATGCACGTAAGTCGAGGAGAGCAAAGTAGAGAACCTGAGCTGGCTGTTGGAGACGAGCGGAGACAGCGAGGAAAAGGAGACGAAATGATTCTTGTCTGTAAAATGCAGCAAGAATGGAGTGATGAATGTCGCGACGGCATGGACGGGGAGAAACTGTGATGTGGGATTGTTGTTGGCTTTTACCGCCGTATGAATTCGCTACGTATCTAGGTAAGGCCGAGGCAGAAGTGGAGTGGCCCAAATCCCTAAACTTTATCTTCCCTCTTCCAGAAGGAAGAAAAAGGATGAATAGGAACTCTGCGGCTGATTTAAGCAAGAAGCTAGAATTTGGCTAACCCTGTTGCTGTCAGATGGGGTCGGATGAAGCGACTGCTGCTGTGCTGGTCTCCTTCCGAGCAAAGGAACTCATTTTCAGTGCGGCTTAAATCACCTACAGTTCAAAAGCAGATGGCGGCGTCCAAACCAGTCAAATCAGAGAAAGTGTATACATTCAACTATAAAAATATACAGAGACACACATAGAGATACCTCTAAACGTTGGCTTTTAAAACTAGCGGAAATCATTTGTCTTGGGATGATGCCAGGCACTTTTCGTGTTTGACACGTATATACAGCGTGTTTTTCGTCGTGAGGACTCAGCTCAAGTAAATATATCCCTATTTGACTACTAGCTTCAGTGATCGCATCTATTACTAAGTTTGCGTCAAATATGGCATTGGCTTACTTCATTAGTTGTTAGGCCTTCCCATCGCTTACACCGTTCAGAGTTTTCATAAAGCTTATTTTAATCGGCTTAAGCATTTTTAGGATGCTATCCGCTTATATAGATAGGCCATCTTCACAGATTACTACTACATTTCATTTTCAAACAAACTGGTTCATTCATATCACAATGGCGAACGGCAGCCTCTCCAGCTCATGATCTCGAAAAGTTCTGCGTTGCTTGGATAAATGCAAAACACATTGGAAATTTTGGCTACGATACGAGGACCCGTATCGTGCTGACGAATTTGTCCTTAAAAACTGAGAATAACACTTGCTATAATGAAGTTCTACAGTCGCTCTGTTTACTAAGAGATAACTATTGTATGTAGATTTTGTCTTTTAGGATTATTTTTCTCAGTTACCTTTGCCTGTATGTGCTATTAAACTAATGCGTGTTTATGCAATCGTTCACAAAATATCTCGAGTGTGATGATCGTACTGCAGCCACTGAAGACCAATCGTTCGGAGAAAAACCATGCCAACGACAAAAAAAAATCGTTCGTTGTACATAACCTCAGAGCTTGACATAATCTGAATATTCGAAAGCCATTAGGCCGAAAGAATTACTGCTTATGTTTTTCTTTAACGAATTATTGATACACACTCGTAATTCTATTCAAACGTTTATACCGAAACGATATATAGGCGCAAAATATAAAACGATAATATCAACCTTTTAAAGCTAAACTGATGTAATAAAGGCGCTGCTATTTTTATGACTATTAAATCTTTCCAAATTACAGTGACATTTGCCGCACCTATGAATATTTACATATAAGTCAAATGCAGTATGTAGCGCTTTCAATCATAACATAAAGAAGCATCGTCTTAAGAGCAGATTCTTACAAGTTCGATCATCCGGCTTCCGTCTCCGACGTGAGTCACTTACCATTGTCTAACTTCTTTCTCGGTGACTGCAACGAGACAAAAGAAAAAGTTAAAATACCGTTAGCGAGAGGTTCAGCTTTTTAAATCTCGAGATAAGTGTTTAGCCAGGCTTAAGAAGCTCTCTACTTAATGTTAGCACTTGTAATACTCTGTCGTGACGTAAGTTAATTTTGCAGGACGTAATTTTCTTTCTAGCATACACCGCGACTTTTGTTTTCTCCGGTAGTACCTCGGGCAGTTTCAATATTTGTTGCTGAGCACAACAAGGACTCAATAAAGACAAATTATTCTTTCGATTCAGTTAGGGTTCCAAGATTAGATTAGACAAAAACACTACATTAGTAGAAATTTTCGATCGAGACGAGGAACTCAGTGGGAAATAATCTTTTCTGATAGTACACCTGTCGACTTTGCTGATCCTATAGGATGTACGAAAGTCCACACCTACTTAATAATTGACGTAAACAATGCATGATGTTGAGAACGACAAGAGTATGTTGTTGACGAGATGAAGATTCCACGGGGCAAAGGTCACATTTGATAGGTTGCGGTTGGATGTCGCAACACGTGACCTCGTCACATGTCACACTTATTCCTTGATTAGTTTGTCTGTCGCTTCGCAGTATCAGAGCTGGTGAAACATCGAAGCTGTGTCTCGTATCATCGCTAGCATAGCAAAGCAATCGGACGAAGGGAGTACGCGCTCCGTCGTGGCGTGACTGTCTCGTGACGGGGGAGATACTTGCTAATATTGCTCGATGGTTGAAATAACCATGTGGATCGATTTTTTTTTTACATTTCACTTATACGTTCGGGCCAGTCAGTCAATAGCAGCGTTGTCCGTCCGGAAGTTTCCCAATTGAGAAATCATTATGTTTGCCGAGCTCACACTTAATGAAAAACAAACTGTCCTATTTAATTGAATCGATAGCATAAAGAAAAAGCGAACAGAGTAGAAAACGATGGGGAAATAATAATGTGACAGGATGTGAGAGAATCAACAGGGGTGGCATAGATACTACATGTTGCCTGTCGTAGTTGACTAATAATTGCTCATTGAGTCAGTCATTCATTTTAGCGCACTTCGACAAATGTGACATACGCAGAGATAGATTGCGTGTGTCGAAGGCTGAAAGAGGAGTGCAGCATATGACAAGCAAACGAGCAGACGCTCAGACTGGGGTCGGCAACAACTCTGGCAAAATTGACATTGTCAAGACAACAGATAGATGCTGGATACATTTCGTAACGTCAGCGCTGAATATGCAGTACGCGACGTTACGTACGTAGTTCTTTGGCGTACATCCCGACTGTGACGTATGGCCTACAGTCTGTGAATTCGTTTCAATTGTAGTATGCGAAGGCTCAAGTATATATATATATATACGCATGTTGGATAAAAAAGACACGACCTTTTCCATTCAACACATACAACAAACAACCTCCTGAGCTTTTGGGATTCGCTTGATAAACGCTAAGATCTTTGTTTCTGCCTGTTCTCCGGGATCTCCATTGAAAGATTCCATGTCACCTGTCACATTGAGCCCATCGCTAATGTCCAACGAGAAAGATAAAAGAAAAAATATGATCTATTCATTGTTTCTGCAAGCCGGCTTGCAAAGACAATATTTATTGCCTTTAAACATGGCTTGCAAAACGTGAGCTGTATAGTTTAATGACAGTTACCGTTTCATTTTCCATAACATGAGTTTATTTAGCACGGCCTTGTTCCCAGCTGTGGTCCTACCCCGTAGGCAGGACGGCAGCGATCACAAATAGTATGTTCGAAGACGGAAGCAAGTCAAGAACTACAGATTCAATGGCGAACTCCGTTTTATTCATTTTCAAAGTCGTGTTATACCGATCGTAATGAAACTCAGTCAATACGAGTAAACGTTTGAGCCCGAACGTGACAACTCCATATTAGTTTTTGATAGCAAAAACCCCTTGCAAGAAACTGAGATATAGCTGGGCACATAGAAAAGGTCCTCCTTCACATTCTACAATAACGGTATGTTGGGTACGTTTCTTGTTGGTAAGTTTTGAGTAATTTCATATTTAATCCAACCAAACACATAAAGCGCCTTTGTTTCGACCGAAGTGTGTGTAAACGTGACGCGTCATGAAGAATAGACTGTATCATCTTGGAAGTTGTCGAAAACCTTCTTAACTAAGTAAGGTCATATCTGTTATGTTCGCCTGTGGCAAACCATATCATTCATACCCATAATTATTGTCCAATGAAATGGATCTGGTGTAGAATCTGACCGGGAAGCCTTGAATTTGCTCTGCTGCTTTATTTTCACGCAAATTCTCTCCATTAAAGCAATGATAATTACTCCCCACGTTCGCATCATCTAGCTCTGTTTTCCTTCAGTGAAGTTTCTGTTCACTTTTCTGGCACTTGCGGCCTTAAATTAAAGCGGGCTCGTCCTGTTGCAAGGAGGCCTGACTAGCTCACTTAGCGAAATTCAGGCTTTCCACTTAAAAGACAAAAATCAATACGCAGCTATGCCCTATACAAGAACCGTAGATTCATGTCTTACTTATATCATATATTTTTTTAACAGTCCAATTCAGATAAGATGAAATAGGTTCTCAACCTGTTAGACCAAATTATGAAGCGGCGTATTTAATCACTTTCACAAAGCCGAACACTAGGAAAATGATAGGCGTGCTGCTGCTGCTGGAAAGACAGTTAGCTTCTTTGTATGTTAAGATACACCAAAACCAATAGAAAGTAAAGTGGAGATTCTAATAATTGAAAAGTATCTAAAGTTCTATCGATTGGTGTTGTCATTGCGAGAGAGACTGAAATCAGCTAGGAAAACCTATTACATTTACGTTGTTTGACTTAAATACACAATGTTCCTGCAAATAAGTCCGGTGTTTGTGTTCCCTGCAATATGATGCGGGTCAAACAAAATCATCAATACAACTGTACGGGTGATGGGGTGCCCTTTCGACGGTCTACGGGGTCTACAAGTTTTTTTCGCAAGACGAACAACCATCGTAGCAACGCGCGGGGCTTCCGAGGATATACAGTAAAATTTACAGATCGGGCATTCAAAGAAAGCAGAATTATTGCAAATGAGAAAGAGTTTTACGTTTATGGTATCTGAAGACTTAGCTATCCAGGAATATGAACAAATTTTTAACAGTTTATCTATTCATGATTATGCTGTACAAGTTCGATTATTGTAACCGTAAGTGAGTTGACTCGTGAGGGAACTTCCAGCAGCGACTACAAGCGGAAATCTAAATCAGGTTCAAGTCAAGCCTCATACGTAATTCATGAAGCCTCTATAATGTTTGTCGCGATTTATGAAACCTAGACTAACTCCGTGAAGCCTTGACATATTACAGAGCGCTTTAAAAACTTATCCACTGAGTGAACGAATGAACTCGTCGAGGTGAACATCAGGGGGCCTTAAAAAGTCTAATCCCTCTTGTATTGTTTTTTTTTTTTTTTCTAGGTTGTTTTGTACTTAAGCAGTTTTTGGCAGAATTTTGTAGAGAAACTGAGGTCGGTTCTCTTGGCCCAGGCGGATGGAATAGAAAATAGCAGAACTCCATCGACGTTCCGTACGATAGCGGCTACAGTCGTGGAACTGCGGCACACGTAGTCTTTCACGCAGCTGAGAGAAACCTAGTATAAATTCATCATCTAACCATTCACAGTAATACGCTGTATTGATCCAGTTACCGTTAATGGCACCAATTAACTTTTTATTCATGAACGGTTAGCGTTGCAAAGCTGGTCGTTTTCGTCTTTCAAAATAATCGTTCGATGACTAATCGAGTTCGCTTCGGTGGGGCAATTCTCCATGGACGATGACTATCGATAGTGAATTGAAGATAACATTTCGCGTCAATAAGAGGGACGTTTTTGTTTTTTTTTTTTTTATTTTTTTTTCGAATATGAAATAAGTTTTACAACAATATCAAGATACTGCTAAGTGTTTCGAGTGTACCTCCGACACGATGTTGGGCACCTCTTCAGAGGCCTGATCTGCAATACGAAACGAAATATGTCTGCCCTCGGTTTCGAACCCCATTTGTCTTAGTGATCCACTGACATGTATTAACTCGTTTGAATTTTTTTTGCAAGTTTATTCTGTGCAACAGTGACATTTTTTACTGAGCTTTACCAAGGCGTGTCCAATGCTAGTGACACCTCGTTTGACGGCTATAACTAGCATTTGGTGTGACAGGGATATACGATGATTAGTCACCAGATTTCCTCTTAGAAAAAATAATTTCGACCGCTGAATCGGGTGTACATTATTGCCCTATTATATGTCGATAAAAAAAAATAGAAAACGAAAAAGCTTCCAAGTTTTGCTCATTTCAATTACGCAAAACGCAAAAAACGCTTTCTTTGGCAGCACAAAATGATCAAAACATTTCGTGCTGCCTTTTGTCTATAGCAAGCTAGAGACAGTAGACTTCCATTAAACCATTAACCAACCGTCCTGAGTTTTGATGGAAATATCATTTGATGACCAATGAACATTGTCTGTGTATAATGATTCTGTTTAACATAAAATAAATTAATAACTTAAATATTCATGAACTAACAGTTGACAGGGCTAGCTCCATTCAGCTTAGCTATTTGAGCTGGTTTGCTAATTATTCAAGATGTCCGTCAATGTTGTTCGTTTCATTTATAGCGATAGACTGCTATTGGACGATAATAATAGTTGAGAGAACGGGAGAAACCTTTACCCTCTTTTACCTTATATCGTGTCTTGTTGAAGCACGCGCGGCCTGAAACGCACTCCACTTAGCAAACCATTGCCGGTACCTAATACCTGTTTGAGCTGCCAGACTTCACGTCATTATGGAAGCAAGACAACTCCTTAGGAAAGAGAAATATGTATACACTTAATTAGAAACAGTCGTAGAGGAAAGCTCTAGTCGAGTGTCTCGTCATAACGTAATAGAAAAAGAAGTATGACCTCCTGTACGTATATATATATATAGTAAGCCCTTTGCGTACCCTAATATGCACAGTTTAGGCAGTTTAGGACTTTTCTTCAACAGATGGAGCGTTCTAGGTCACCCGGTGCGCGTTAAGCGAAAGACCAGCTTTTTTGTACCATGATGCCGGTCCAAGGCGTTGTCGGACGTGTTAGATAACAACTGTCCCGGTTTTGAAATAGTTTCAACTTGTTCCAACTTTCCTCTACACTCATCGCTACTTGGAGCTGCTAGACGATAGTAAGCGAGCGGCTCGTTTATGACGCCTCCGCGGTTGTCCATGAGCAATACACAGTTCTGTTGGAGCCGCCATCTCTACGGCTTCAGCGTGCGACATTTTTTTGCTGTGTTTGGGACCAGTCATAACGCGCCCCCGCTTTTAGGGCCTTACCTCCTTTCATTCGTAGATGATCTGTTCGCAGCGTCTTATTTCCACTTCTAAGAAAACAAGCTCTTTTCTTTGTTGCTTTGTTCTTTAGCCCTTACGGCCCTACTGCCTTTATCACGTTGACACGCTTTAAGGGCGGGAAAGCGCATCCACGTAGTATGGTATGTTATCCGTCATTTCTCACCAGTGTTACTATACCATGTTTTTTTTCTTGCCGTGATAATGCTTTCGACGTAAAAATATTCTTCCCTACAAGTTAAACTTCTCGTCTAACAACGCCGTTGTAATGTCGCCACCTATTTGGCGGTATTTGATATTTAGCAAGTTGTCACCGCAATGCTTATTCTAGACAGACAGTGGACATCTATAGTGCTGTGCTGAGTTGCTCGATTTTTTTCATCGCTAATCCATACAACGCACGGATGTGTTGGCCTGCTTTGCCTATTTGCATTTTCTGGGATTCGGTCTATTTTTTTTTCCTATATTCCAGGCGAAAGGAGTAGCTGTGGCCACTGTCCCTGCCGATAACGTTTTTCTACTGTGGCAAAAGTAATGGCAAGGGCAGTAAAAATGAGTGGATATCGCTTTTTATCAGTCTTTCTCCGTTTCACTTTCTTAATAAAACTTCTATATATGTGGACACAGCTCTATAACCCGTACTTCGTTGCCAAGAACCCGCAGCCGTACATTTTGATCAAAGCCTACTTGCACTCATTGATTTGTCAGTCACCTGTCTTAGCATTGTAGCTAGCTGGGTGTTTGTGCTTAACATAAGGCTAGCTAAAGAGCTGGTTCTCCTTCTCTAGTCCAGGTGCACAAGACCGCTACGATAGCATGATCGCGAACGGACTATACGGAATAGCTGCGCTGCGAATGGGAAAAAGTCGGTCTGAGGATGGTTGGAACGAAAACTTCTGCAGGCGATCAGTGGCCACAGTGGCGGTGGCGAGCGAAGGATATTGAACGTGTCGTGTTTTTACATCGTAAAGGACGGCCCGACGCAGCCGACCCTTTGTATAGCTACCGTTGTAATTTGTTTCAAAGTTTTGTGCCAGTTTGTTGTGGGCTGCTGTTGCAATTACGTAGTGGCTCAAGGGATGGTAACTCGCAACATCGACTGGACTATCGGTTCATCGCGCCGTGGGTCCACGAGCTTTTTCCCCCTAAGCTTGGACTTTCCAGCTTTGCTCTTACCATTCGCGCGTGCGGCTTTTCCGTTTCTCTTCTCTATAACACAAGACCTTATTGGATCTACCCCTTTCGTTGCACCGTAGCTTGCAAACCTTTTTTTCGAACCGTTCCCAATCTGAAGGCACTTTTTTCCTTGCTTATCGAGCGCAAACAAGCCGCTGATAGCTGCGCCGTTTGCTTCCAGATCGAGCGACGGATAGTCGCTGGCAACTGCAACGGTTGCTGCTGCCGCTACTGTTGCTGCAAAAGGGCTGCCGGCGGAGCAAATGCTCTTGGCTACCATTAGGGCAAAAGCCGTGCTGCTGGCGTCGTCCACAAGCGGCTATTTGGCAGTTTACACGACGCGCGAGCCGTGAGTCGTCGCCTGCCTAACTCTTTGTCTATTTCGTGTGCACTACAAGGAGATAACGGCAGCGACCATCCGTCGATGGATGGGTCGCTGTGATACAGCGTCCGATTTAGTTAGCAACCGGGTGCATGTACATACACGAGCACATTTTATTTGCATAAATTTGACTTACTCAAGCAATTAGCTGACATTTATATGATACCAGTCGTTGATCTGTCGTAATAAAAGGGAGCATTTTCCTCCACTCTGGGAATAGCTATATCCCCATACATGGTGGATAGTGTTGAAGTACTACGTAGGTTCGTGTAACGATAGTATTTCGTTCGGGCACTAAGTACAATACTCTTTTCTAGTAGCAAGATGATCGTCTGCTGATATGATTTCTTACTACATTTGACCCATTGCCATTACCCCTGCTTGCATCAACTAGCAGCCTATTTGTATAGGACTGGTGAAGGAAGATTTAAAAATTTCTTTGACAGGCACAATTAATAGTATCGTTATTGATGTGCTTGCTCAAGTCCTTTCAGAAGGAAAAATGTTAACGAAATGCAAAAAAGTTGCACCATGCCGGGTGCAATAGAGGGAATTAGGACCATATCATCTGTTTATTAACTACATTATTACAATCCGTTGTAGGCAGCCCCATCTAGTCGCGTTATTTGCGTGTGACGCCACGAGCATAACAAGCATTTGCTGATCTGTTCGTGTCAACAGCGATAGTAGCACTGGTGTCTCCGAGTCATACAGCTTGAGTGCGGCTTAACCTGCGGTGCCTCAATGGAAGCACGAACAACAACAAAAACTTTGACTTCCCGCCGGCCATAGCCGAGAAACAGATCTCAAACCAAAGCAATGCAACCACTTATCGTGCGCCACCCTAACGTCATCGCGCCGTTGCATCTTGGCCGTGCAACCCCCAGTAAAACAGCAAGGGTAGCCACCCTTTACCTGTTTTGACGAAGCTTAGGCCTCTCCGCCTGCTTTGCCGTTGCCACCGCTGCTGCCGTGGCTAGTGTTGGTAATGAAATACACTTAATACAGTTACTTTCTGTTGATGCATGCCGCTTCCTTCCCTGAGGATGAGGGCGCAAGGTTCATTCTTTCCGAGACACCCGACCTCTCACTCCTGCTAGCTCTATAGTAGTATCCCAGTAGTACGTAGTTAGGTAAATCGCGTGAGTGCTCTGGCTAATTTTGCTAGCTGATGCTACTCGAGCATGGTCGGCGTTTGCGTTTCAGTATACGTCCTTCCTGTTGTACGGTGCTAAGGGAAGCTTTCCTGAACAACTAGCCTATGCTCTTCCCGCCTCACTCCGCACATTAACGGAAGCGAACGTTGCTAATAGAAGCAGCAAGGCCGCGATTCTCGTATCATAGATTACGTTTCGTGTGCATCTAGCCTAATTTTAGTGTAAAAAAAAACTATACAAACTACGGGATTATAGCATTTGACAGCAGTGTTGCCTGCTGTTATAGAAACAGTCTTAAATTAATGCCTCGAACAAAGGATAAGTACATTTTAATAACCAAATATAAGTATCTGTAAATATATTGGTCAAGATGAGCACAGCCTTTCAATGCAACGTATGGCCGCGATGATCGAGGTGAACACTCATTATTACGTACGTAAGTATATAAGTTGTACGTGCGACCGATGGGATTAGACAAAGGAACTGCACATCGAGTGATTCAGCTTAGAGCGTGTTTCGTGCTCTTGCAAGCTCGGCTCGCTCAGCCATTGTACTGATTGCTCTGATATTTTACTTCTGCCAGGTGCTTATATGCATGTTTTGCATTATCTCGATCACGTAGGGCTTCTGGCTCTACAAGGAATGTCTCTGATTGCACCAACCTTGCTGTTGACTCTTTTACGCAGCTAAGCTAAAACTTCGAACGAAAGAAATCTAAGAGAAGCGACAACGACGAGAAGGTTACGTATTTAGCGAGTATAGTACTTGCCATTAGAGCACAAACCTTACAGAACCCCTTTGAGGTGCGGAACCACGAGGCTTATTTGGGCTTTTCATTAGCGTCTTCATCTTTCGAATGTCCTGCTGGTAGTCAGCGTACTACGCGTCGCAGCAAAAGACGACGGTTGGAAAAGCGATAGAAACTATGCATCTCATAAGGGTGCAGCTGGCCCTTAGAAAAGTTCATAGATTCGACAAAAACGGAAAGCCCGCGTAAAAAAGAGTTTATACATGTTTTCACGAGGTCGACAGCTACGATGCCCAGTCATGCTCAATTGAAGTTTAAATTATTTGGCAACTGGAAACTTGTAACTATCGCCGCGCCACCGGAAAGGATCACAAGTGCTGAGGCGTCCTTAGGAACTTCCAGGAAGGTGGAGAGCTTTTGCTCAATGAAGCACCGACGTAAATAGGCTTTTGTATACAAGAGATCGGGTTCGACTTTCGATTCGATATAGACCGCAATATATGCAGTAGACCTGCGTCCTATGGATAGTCCTGCGAAATACCCTTCCAACGAATTGTTTCATCATTCTTATCATTTTTATTTGGACTACTGAGCTGGTGAATTATATACAGTCGGTGCTGACATTGGATTGAGGTAGCCGAATTTCACTTTGTACTCTTTAGCGACGGCTAAATTTGACGACGATGATGTTACGAACCATACAATAAGTGTACTTTGATACTGGTGTTATCTCATGACCTGGTATCATTATTGTTATATGCAGTTGCTACTCGGTCTAGCAAGCCATTTTGGCTGATAATTTAGTCCGCTGACTGATAACATCAACGCAACTCCTTGATCAGAAACACAGGCAAAGCGGGTAGTTTACAAACAATTCTATATAATGATATGCATCTTTCCAATGGAAATTGTATGTAAATACATATCCTTAAAATGTAAAACGTAAAAACATGTCGTTATAAAATTACCAGTATAACATGCGGAATAAAGCTCCAGTTTCACAAACAAAGAAAAACTCCATTGTACGTAATTGTCTTTATACTAATTAGCATTATACCCAGAATTTGTGCACACCAGCTCGCTGTGTGGCCTGTTGATAGCCTAGGTGCTCGGTCTACTTAAAGAACACCATACGATCTCACACGTTCACACAGACAGATACGCTCAATAAATCAAAAACGGTCGGATCGATTGATAGAAACTTCTATACTTCATTCCCCCGCCAATTATGTCTCGCCATGGAAATAAGCTCTCGATGAAAACGTTTCGTCTTGCAAATGGGGTAATAAAAGCCGTGAAGATGATGAAGTGTTCATTTGGGCCAATCCTCGCTCACGATAAAATCGAAGGGCCACTATAGGCCCCTCTGAAGAAAAGAGAGCGGCGCCTTTTTTTGTTTTATCTGTTAGTCGTTGCCCCTAGTGACGATTCACGTTAGCGGCCTTCTGGCATTGTAAACAAGTAACGGGCATCTAAATTGACACCTGTTACTTTAATTACATTATGCCGCCTAATCTGTATATTTGTCTCGCAGAAATTTGCTATTCGATTACTATGGCTAGCACGTTTTCCGTAAAATGTCACCGTAAATTTCGAGCGGAAGCAAGTTACATTCAATACCTGCCCAAGCTAGTGCAATGATGATCCGAGCTAAACGGAGATTTAAGACAGAGCTATTGCTTCTTGTTTTGTTGGACCTAACGGGTTAAGTCCCAGATGCGATAGCATCGATGCTGCAAGGCTAAAAATGTTAATCTCAAAGTTTAGAGTTGTCATCATTTCCTTTCGTACCGCTTGTCGTTCGCCTGCATTCAGCAAACAATATAGGAAACACGGGAATCGTTCGCTTCTGCACCCAATTACTTACAGAAAGACCATTTGTAAATAAAACCTGTCCTTAATGAAGAAGTTTAATTCTTTCTTCAGTTACATTTTCTTTCCACACACCTGCACATACGTAAGCAAAAAATCTATTTTCATATTAGGCCTATTTTTATCTGCGTTTCCGTCTTATTCGCGTATGACCAATCAGACGGTCGCAATTACAATGAACTAGCTAGTTATCCTGCTAGCATTTAGTTTCTCGTAGGCAGCCTGTTGTTAGGAACATTCTGTTTCCGGCTAGTGTATAGCCACACGTAGTTTGTGTATCTTTCTGACCATCTAATGTTAATTTTATCCGTTGTCTAGACATTCGACCGTTTAGCAGTCTGCGCCTAATGTTCCGATTCAGAGAACTGGGTAGAAACTATCTGGCATAGATGATAAGAAAACGAAGTGAGGCATCATTTTAAGCGCAATTAATAGCACGACACAACGAACTACCTCGCTATGGTTTGTCTTAAAATTAAGTTGAATGATATCCGGTCACTATGACTCAACAATATGTACAACGTTTTTGTTTGCTGTTCACTAAATCCCTAGAAAAGAGTCAGCTACGTTTGCTCTGTAGCGTTGGTAAAACGAAATGTGGGGCCTGGGAGCCTATGTCTGCGACAAGGATGCTTTAGCCACCGTAATCAGGCTCAATAACCGAACTTGTTCGTCATCTTCCTTCAGTTTTAGGCCCGCGTGAAGCGCTCTTGTGGAACTGCACACTTACAGATATCCCTGTGTAATCTATGCTTGTATGTAAGAGCGGATATCCAACTGACGTTGCCCGACTTGATCATTTAGTGTGGTTTTAAAGTACTGATTCCAAAGGCTCTAAATTACTAATGATCGGCCTGAACGGGAAAAGGTAGGTCTGTGTACTGCAACCAACACTATTACGAAAATCTACCGAATGCAGGAACATATTGGCCGATAGCTATTCGCGGCGTCAAACTCGAGGCGTGTTTGGGTTTAGCTAATATTCTGTTAAAAGCACGTATAATTCTCAACCGGCAAATATATAGTGAAAAAATTATTTAATTTTTTTTATTATTTAATTAAATAAATGCTAACATTAGCTTTAGCGACTCGAGACGTTCGACTCCATTGGAGAATGACTGATGTTCTTTCTAGCACGTGTGTCGATGCTAAGTTGCCATTAAAAAATATGCTTACACAACGTAAGTTATAAAATATATATTGTGGCCTTTTAAGGATGTAGTTTCTTACTTCGATGGTAAAAATTGACAGTAGTAAGGTTTTGAGCCTCATGCTAACTGTAATATGGAGTCATCGAGAAGAAGACGAAATGGTAATAGCGGGGCAACTAAGAAATGCGTGAATCGGCTTTATTTACAGCAAGCCCCGCATCTTTCTTTCCAAAGAGACAATAATAACCTACTGGCCGACGTAATACTTCGAGGGCAATTGTGGTTCCATATGAGTCGCGTAGGTGAGCTTGTAGACCGACACTACTTTGCTATGCTGATGCACGCAATGAAATAAACAAAATAATGAATTCCATAAAAACACAGACGGAAATGAAAAAGCTGTGTGTTGCAAGAGTTAACGCTGGTGCCAGCTCGGAAAGGTTAAACCATTCGATGGCAGTGCATACAACGTTTGCAGAAACAATCCACAGGTAAATTTCTTCATTTTTTCTATAGATCAAACAAACAACAGCAGAAATAAGTAGGCATATTTGTATGTATACCAAATGCCACGCAGATCCAGTCTGTTAACTGGATCGTTGAAAAAAATGGTTTCCGCGCAAATAGAGGACTTAAGTTTCATTTTAGGAAAAAAAAATTGGTTGGGCGGAGGTGTTTTCTTCTAGTTTCTCTAATCAAGTCTTTCCCTTTGCTTTGAAATAGATATTCTTTTAGTAACATTGAGACGCCACGGTTGCAGCTCGTTTCTGCGGCCGTTACTGTCACCACATTCGAATTCAGTGTCTCGAAGCTTCCTCGACGGCTTTTTGCCCGATTTTGCGACGATGCACAGTATTACCAATTCTAGCAATAACAGCGGTGCCGCGGATGCTCGTCACAGATTACCATTATTATTTCCTGACATCATTGTCTATATCTACGTAGCTTTTTCTGTAACGTCCTGTTCTGTTCTGATGTCAATCATTGTTTCCCTTTTCTTAGGTTAGTATTTGCTCTCTTACCGTTCGTACGCTGCTGCTTCTGCTGCTGCTGCTGCTACCATGCCTTTATGATTATTTTCGACGTTTGCGTTTGACTTCCGTGTCTCTGTTGTGTACCACGTCGTCCCATCAGCGATGACGTTGCTGAAGCGAGGGCGAAACGAGTTATTTCGCAACGTGAAGACGCGGCTGGACGGTGAAAATACAATGCCTCAGGCTGACGACGAAGGTGTCTAGCCGTCTGGAGTGTGTGTATGTATGTGCGCGTATGTGATGAGTCTTATACTGTGTGAGGTAAGCGTTTGTGCAGAACGGCTCAGAGCTATGCGGAGACGCGTGGAGCCCCAGAGGGGCCCCACGTGGATTGGGATCAGATAATGGTCGCTTGGCGTAGAAAGAAAAGCGCGCAGTGTGAGCCAGGAAATTGCTGCTGGCCGATGTACAATGCCCTTGCCGTTCAACGTTCGTTCGGCATTCTTGGTCCTTTGAGGAATAATGTCACACTTCGTAGCTAGTGGTCCTAACCCAAACACTTGTAGCCGCACACTGAGGACAAGCAGCAGAGGATAATGCAATGAACATAAAATAGGTTTATGGCAAGAGAAGGTTTTATCAAGACTGAGAACAGAGAAGCGGCTATCTATGTGAAGAACATCCAATAAGAAATAGATATTTTTTTAATAATAGTAAACACTCTGGCTGTTGATGTTACCATAGTCTGCTATGTAGATAATTCTTGTCCAGTACGAGTTCTACCAAGAAAAGGACTTTTTTAATACTTTTTTGTTTTATGTATTATTCCAATGTCGCTTTGTCCATTGAACAGAAATTGAACATCCTTGCGTTCCTTATACTCAGATAACAGAAACGTTTTGGGCTGATACAAGAACGATTCTTCATTCATGTCACTCAAATTATGTTACATGTTATAAAACTCGTAATAACGAACAAACTTAATAGGATAGCGTTTTCATAAAAAATATTTGATAAAAATCTTCGTAGCTTCATTGCTGATGACGCCAATCGAGTCTGTGGTAATAGCTGGCACATATAAAGCGAACTAAACTTTTTTGTGGCAGAAGTTAGTAACTTTCAAGCAATCATGTCGCATTGTGTTTTACGTTATGCTGAAGATCTTATACTGACTGAATTACTGAACGTACTAAATTACATATAGCGTTTTATGTGACTGGTACGCGAATCTATAGTTCTAACATGATAAATTCCGTACGCAGTCGCATACCTAACTTTTGAAGGGAATCTTCCTAAGGAAAATGGTAACGATTCAACTAGCATCTTGGACTTGTTTATAACTCGATCTAGATAAGCTACCTGGATCTATTTCGTTGCAGTAGTTCAATAAGCAAGAATACCTGTACTGTAATAAGTCTTCAGACCGCCAAAGCTCTTCGCGGCTGATCAGTTACGAGAGCGCCGGTGGCGGGTCATCTTTCTGTTCGCATTAACTCTTAACTTTTCCATCCCTCTGACGCCCCTTTACGCCAAGCTTACGTAACCACCCGTTAGTTTGCTAGCAACTTGGGCTATAGCTTGCTTATCGGTAACATCCTCCATGAGACGAGACATTATCTACTGTAATCTAAAGCGAGCGAGAAAAAACCTGTAATAAATACAGGAGACCTTGTTGGCTGCACCCTGCTAACTAATCGCAAGCTCTGATTATCGTCTGTATGTTATTGAAACGAGTCAACACTTGTTTTGGTATTGAAAAAGAATTGGGAAAGCTCGCTGTTCATAGTATTACTTTAGGTCAATCGAGGTTGCACTTAAGGCTTTCACAAGGACATCATAGAGGAAAAGATCGAAATGGCAGTACGAATAAAATCGTATGATCGAAACAAGCTATAGTCACAGTGGAATTACACTGAATGACTGGCCATTCCTCATGCCTCAATGATTCAACGTAACACGCCCCATCTACCCAGAACGGGGTCCTTGAGCTGAAGTTGGTTGAAGAGAGAAACCCTCTCATGCAAAATCTAAATCCATGCAACAGTCACGTTACATTCGATGAAAATTGAGAGCTCAACAGTGCAGCCTAATAGCGATTTTTAAGTTGGGGATTCGGAGAACAATCCACAGACTCAATAAAATGGGACCAAGAGAAGCTTTTTTACTTGGTACTAAGCGTTTTGGAAATGGGCTTGTAAATAGATCAAACAAAGCTGGCTTATTCTATATACATATCTGCCATATTAACCAACATCTGTCAACGAAAACTGTTCTGTCTGAAAAAGTTGCGTCGCCATTTTTTTAGATAATACCTGCAGTTACCGAGGGAACTTTCAGTTACACCCCGTGAATGAAACATTGAGCGCATTTGTAATTTTTCAATGCTCGATACGGTAAATTTCATATTAGTGTATATAACCGAACTAGGTTGTGGACTCAATCAACCACAAAGCCTATTTTAGCAGTTTTAAAAGGTCCAAATAACGTAGGTAAAATGATTTACTAATCTCCGTGAGTAAGTCTTTGGATCGTATCTCTCTCTCTATATATATATATATATCCGCGTCGAAACCACAATCTTTCAAATACGGAGCGAATAGCTTTCACGAAAGTTTCAAGAGCTCATGCAAAGCTTGTCTGTAGCCCATCTGGCTACAGGTTACATTGACACTGCGGCCAACTTAATGTTTTTTTTGGTTGATAACACGTCTCTTGTTTGTAACGCAACTCAATGAAGATACGGTTGAGCAGAAGCAGAGCACAAAAAGATAACTGTCCCAAAAGGCTTTTGTAGAAAAAACACTATCTTAAAAGCCTATTCCCGTTTTTCGCAAGGAGCTCATCATGGGTGGTGAGTCATGTCATCACCTACCGCTAACATCCAGGTTATCTGAAATCGTCGCCTTCCAGCGCAATATAGTCCATGCTACCTTTCAACTGCCACTGAAAAACTTAACTTTAAAGTAAAATAGCTCGACACAAAAATAAACTGTAAAAATGCGCCGAGTACGATATATCTCTTATATAGATAGATATAGATAATTAGCCTCAGCGCTTGCAAGTCATTTCGACAAGATGGACTCTCCTCGTGTAGAGCGATTTCTCCCTTGAGTGTCGATTTTTTCATTATTTGTTTAATTATTATTTACTCGCTCAGCTTCCCGACGTTCAGCAGCCTGTTTGAGTGGCATAGCATATACTGATTTAGTTATCTATTTTTCTACATCGTATAAATATCCAACAGGAGTGTAGGTAGTGTTACATCGGTATCGACCGGCCTGTCAATAGCAATATCGTTCGACCGAAATAAAGGTCTTCCCTAAGCTAAGGTTCCTAAGCAACTTTTCCGTTCGGAAGTGAAGGCACCGCACAGTCCCAAGATTCAGGTTCGTCCTGAACCAACAGGCTTCACTAAGGTAGTTGTTAAACGAAACTGTCGTTTTAACGAACATCTTTTCCATTGATGTGATTTCGTGATACGTGATTCTTTTCTTTCATTTGCACCCGTGTCGCCTGGCACTATTTGTAAATTTTTCATTCTTAGGTTTCTCTGGGTAGGAAGATAATCGTTTCGAACTCTTCTACGAAACTAGTCGAGAAATTGTAGCGTGCAGGCATCTTACGAAACTGCTAATGCTGAAGGCTGATATGAACGCGAAGAGCTCTGTTGAGACTAGTAACACTCACGCATTGTAATATGCGCCTTGTATGTGGGCTCTGCTAAAAAAATTCGACTAAAGTCGGATCTTTACTCACATGAAGATAACAGGTCTGGATCGGAACGTGCCAATGAACGGCGTACTAACGTTACGCACGAATGGACGAGATCACACAGAAACTGATGATGCGTTGGCCATAACATTCAAACGATTAATTACAAGTTAATGGCCGAACCATAGGAGCTTCTGTTTGACGTTGTTGGACAACTATATGTGGCTGAACGAAACCAGAGACAAGATGTAAACCAAACTTTAGCAGGATATGGCTTACGGAAGAGATTTGCGAGACAGGATCAGCAAAGAGGAGTCGTGTTCGAAGCTATAGGCACATAGATGACAACCGGATATTTCCTTTGTAAAGTTTAGCGCTGATTCTCACTGATACGTCTCCGTGCTCATAATTGGCCATTAGACCGAAAAACCGCAAGAGCTGCTTATCGGACAGGGGAAACTAGCTTCGACTCGAGTCACGAGTCCAAACTTAGTTGAAGCTGCTTTAGGTTTCGCGAACCTCTAGGCCACAACAGGGCTGGACTGGTAGAGGACTCTGTTTCTGCTTCCGCGGCAGCTGGCCCATGACATCCGAGATCAACCGGTCAACCTAGTCAAGCTGGAGGGGATGGCATAAAAATTATTTGTCGAAGCAACAGTACAAGCCAGCGACAGACGGACAGCCTCGGCAGTGGCCATCACAGGAACTTCTGGAATTGCTGAATCGCCAAGCAACCCTTCAAAATACTGAAGATTGTAGACAACGCTTCCTGCATCCCATACAACGCAAAAAATATGAGGTGTTGGCGGGCCACAATAGGTCAACGCGACGTTACGCTTCGAAATATGCTTTATTGACCTCAGTGAAGAATGTAGTGTGAACTGTTGCTACTTCGATTACCAGCTCCGGATTCCTCTTGGGCGTTTCCAAGCAAATGAAAAAAAAAAAACAGGATTCACTTAAGCAGCGAACGGTGTGGTATGGCCCGCGACATGGTCCAACCGAACAGCGCTAGCGGCATCAGATCTGTATAAGAAGACCGTATATGTATAAGAAGACGAATTGTATACAGAGCCCCTATGACCATTTCTATCAGAGACCTCCATCATAGAATATGCGCATTTACAGAAATATAACTGCGACTTCGTCCGCACCAGCTATATAACCACCAGACTTCTGTTTTCCTATAAGATTGGTATCCAATTGTTTTGTAATAGGTTCGTTATGTCACCCGGCTATTGCAGAATAGATTCTATATTTAGCAATAACCGTCTTTTTTGACGAGTGACTATAAATACTAGAAGATACACTAGTATTTCACACACACACACACACACAGAAAGAAAGTCTATATTTCGAAGGTAAATAGAGCCAACAAAAGAAAAAGTATTACTGTTATTATTATTATTAAAATTTTATATTACTACTAATTTAAATCTGCATTTTGTTATATAGTATTTAATTATTTTCGAAAAAGCTGCATTGGAAATGTTTCAGAGTTATCGAGATGGTTGGCGCTAGACCCGTTTTTACCTAAAGTACACTGCATCGTAGACTTCTCTCTCTAATTTTTCCAACCAGATATTCGACCCGTCTTTTTCAGAAGTCGTAAAGCAATTAACTCTTCTGACTGACCCCAATTATCTCACCTACATAAAGCTATATATGGCAGTTTCTCCGAACGTTCTGATGGCCGACACGTACTCGAGCATGAAAATCAGGTCCACTACTTCGTTCGGTATGGCTACCTGTAGTTCTGTCCTTGGCCTTATATCGATTTTGAATCACTCGTTTATCACCTAGCACGCAATGCTGAGTGGCCATGACGGGTTGTTGTAAATCAGGCTAAGATCATATAAATATTGATCACCCTGGCGGGGTCCTTACCTAGCTGGTAGCTGAAGGCAGCCAGAAAATTAGTTCCACCACTAATTGTGAGGTGCATAAGCGGGAACTGACGCCAGCGTTATATATCCGAATAGCATATTTTTGGAGGACGCTTAAGTGCATTTGGCAGAGAGCGAACAAAATTGTCTTCGTCCTTCTGAGAGGATTATTACTTTTCTATCTTCCTGCTTCAATCAGGTGGAGAGTTTCGAGCTTCAATGAAGAGAATCGAGTTTCGGTGATACGTTAATCGTTTGCTATGACACAGTAGATTGTTATTCCACTCTGTACTATGTAAATTCTCTCATATAGAGTTGCGTTCCTTAGGCCAATTTCATCTACAGAGCACCAATAAGCTACTACTGTTAGTCATGCGCAATACGCACACACAGACCTCGAGTTCATTAAAAACAATGCAGTTCTACCGCACATTTAAAAAGAACAAAGCGGACAGTCTTTGTAGACGTTCTTTATTCCTATATTTCTCTTCCTCTATCACCCTTTTTTTGTCCACGCATAGGGCTCAATGTTTTCGGTCAGTCTACGTCACCTGCAATGGCAGCGGTTGCAAGGACAAGCTCTTCGCTGTTCGTACGCTTTTGCCCCGATCGTTGTTTCCGCGCTTTCCCCGAAAGTCAAACTCGTTCCCCGCGGGCGATGACAAGAGAAAGTGTGTAAATCTCCGAGAGGTACCTCTACAAGTGTTGCATTTGCCGCTGTCGATGTCGTGTTTGTCGTTGCTGCTTCTGCTGTCATTATTATTGCTTCGAGTAGTTCTTTTGCAGTTTTTCTTCTACAACTGTTACTTGTTTCTGCGGACAGGCATTTAGCGTATGACCCAGCAAGTGTCGTGGAACAAGAGACTTACTACTAACACTGGCGCTCGTGACCCACTTCTGTACTAGCCCATCTTGGCGGCCCCGACATTGGTGCCTGTTTTGGCAGTTAATCCTTTTCAGTGTTGTGTCACTTAGGGAGAAGTAATGTATTATACGATGCTGGCATTGTTGTTACTGTTGCGATCCCTTAGCGGAACATCCAAGCTCTTGGCTCCTCTATACAAAACAAGCACAAAAGAGCGGTAACGAACACGATTCGGGCTTTGCATGACCCCGATCTACATGCCAAGAGAAACAAACGAAGCTTATGAGCAAATATAATTCTAACAAATGTTTTGTTGGATGAATAGGTTACGAGGTATTAACACCATCGCAAGCCGGTGCGCTCCTACAGGATGATAACGAATGTGGACCTGAAATGAAGCCGTTCGTAATCAGACATAACGGAAAACAGCGGTTTTTTTCTTATCGGTAAATCCATTTGAGGAGAAGAGGCCAGGGAAGTATTTGCGCCTGCGGCGCCTTATACGATTTCGCTTGATTGGGTTGATTCATCTAGTAAAACAATGCGTTTAGGCAAGCGTAGAAAGAGTTCGGTCGCCATGGCTGACTTACAAAAGCATGTTTAAGCTTAGCAAACGAACAAAATCAAATACTGATACATAATATAATAGTATATTTATTGCAGGAACACTTGTACTTTTTCAGTTTAACATTAATTTAGCCGTTCAGACACTGTAGTTAGATAAACACGCCTGGCTTCCTTTGTAACATCTACGTATCTGCATACTCTAATTGTAAGTACTTAGTAGCATATCAAACGCTACCCTTTTTCACGACGCGACAACAAAATAGCCGACGAAAAACCAAACCAATGAGGAAAACGGTGCTCTGAACATTCTGAGCCGTTTGTTGCGTTCATATATCAGTGCCTTGCAGCTTCAATGTGGTCTACTTTGGCCTGACATTGTCTGGGCATTAATTTGTCTCTCTCCGCTCCAGGCCGGCATATGTGCATACTTAAAACGACGCCTGAAAGTACTCGCCCTACCCAAACACTTATGGTTGTTTCGGCAACCATATCGAATAAATAGCCTTAGAAGGATGGAATGCTTCGCAAATCAAATTATTTCTCGCTGGGACAACATGCACATGTGCCTTTGTCCTAAGCCTAGATGCATGCATCTGCCCGCATACCCTGGGACTGAAATCGCTTAACTACTAGTGCTAGCTTGCTCAACATAACGAAGGGGCAAAGCAATCGTATAAGCAAGCCTTCCGGTCAACGTCGCCAACACATACGCTATCGTTGAGCTACAGAATTACGCCCATTGGCGGACACTGCAGTACAGTCTGCGAGCGAGCTAACCAATCAATAACCATCGAACGACCCAGTGAAAAAAATGAATGAATACGCTGTCGATGATAAATCGGTCGTATCTGCACATACGGCGTCCAGCTAACCTTATGTTTTTTTGCTAAGGTTTAATCCCACCGAGCAATCTCTGCTGGCAAATTCTATGCCAGCTAAAATTTGCCCCGTACCGTTGCAGTCGTATACATTGAGCATTTTGAATAATTCGCGGTTCGAGACATAGACGCAAGTAGAGCACGCAGTCGCTATACAAATTGAACCAGCCTGCAGCTTCCTGACCTAATTTCGTTCGTTTGATAGCTTGAAGTCTAAGTATGCATATTGATTCGATTCTAAAATAATCGTATAGCGTATTCGTGGAGGGAAGCTCACAACGTTGACAGAGAACATTGCTTCCTTGTTTCACAACTCACAAGCAGTTACGGCAGAAGTAACAAAATAATATAAAATTCAGACTTTTTTTTTTCACAAGGGGCTTAGTTTCTAACGGCTCCCCTTTGCCGGGAATAGTACAGTGACAAAGGTAATGGCAATTGCGTAAATGTCGGAGGAAATCTGACCTGCCGATGCTGCTGTTGAGAGCAGCGGCGTGCAACTCGGTTTTTGTCGTTAAGTATCTGGTCCGTTTGTTTGGCCGTCCGTCGCTTGATCAGAAGAGCAGTTTCGATCTGTCATCTGGTGAAACAGACATGAGCAGAAACATGACATGATATTGCCTCCAATAGTGCGACCGCTATTAGCACTATTACTATCAAAGCTATGGTCAAACAAACTCTTGGCCACCGGAATTCAACCACCACTTTCGCTTTAGGCTAATAAGCCAAACAACTGGCCACATTGCTATTACAACAATATGGCTTAACAGTGCAAGCCGGTCAGGAATACAGAGGCTATCCGGAGGCGACGCTGAACTAATCCATTGACGACGACCGAGTGGTAGGCGTTGCAGACCGACGATTGTCGACCTAGTAGTGAGAGGTTACCGTTTCAGAGTGTTCCAATGCCACTTCTCCACGACGGCTGCTCGGGCCGTAAACGGGGCTGCAATGGATCGGCGCGAAGGTTGGGGCTGTCGTTGCCCTGGCCAGCACGGAGCCAAGCAACGACTGGAGCAAAAGTGGAAGTGGACCAGAGTGCCGAATCTGTTCTGCGGCCCAGGTTGCAAAGCGCTCAACCCTGCCTGTCAATACCACTAGCCCTTGAGTCGACAAGAGTCAATCTGTTTTCCGCTCCACCTCCTCAATGAATCGGTTCGATGACAGCTACCTTATTTTTTGATCCACTATCGTCACTGAAATTGCCTCTAGTCGATCCCTAGCTCAGTGGCTTGCTCAGTAATCGAACGGACGTTTGCGAACACCGAAAAACCCATGGACCTATATTCCAGGCAAGCAATACTGATAGGTAGAAATTGTACAACCAAAAAGCAACGCTACAAATAAATGAAGGAATAGGAAGGGAACGCGCTGGAAAAATGGAGGGAGCAGGTGCGGATGCACCATGTAAAACACACGAAATACGAAAGGTTGCAGGGGCAAACCGGAGCATTTCGTCAGAATGAGGCTTTTTATGGTCGATGAGCTTATAAATAGCCTGTGCCAGCCCACGCCATCGCCAAAGAGCTACTAGCAGATTTTGTCTCTCGATTTTTAGCCTTTCGAGAAAATAACGAAGGACGATGGCTAAAAGAATGAGAGATAAATAATATACGACAGTCGCTGCGAGTTGGCGGAGAGAAGAAGTCAACGCTTTTTTACGGTGTTCAAGTCATGTGCGATTAGCGTTGTGAACGAAACGAAGCTAATGAGTGAGCAGCGTGTGTTGGCGTACGTTATTCGGTAAGCACCCCCCTCCAGTATCGAACTGCAGTTGATCTCCCCTTGAACAGGTGCATCTTAATTGACCTATATATAGACTCCACGCAAGATATTTTGTCTAATAGAGTTATTTCTCTAGCGTTTCTTTGCACTTCTATCGGAAATGTTAAATAGGGTGCGAAAATAGATGGTTCTTAAATCGAATAGCTGCTTACATTACATAGAAGAATTTTCCCGTCAGCATGGCTATTATTACTTCTGAAGGCGTTACTTAGCGGAACTCAACGTCAGCGATGATTCGATCTACTTTACTTGATCGAATCGTTTAGTTGGCGCTTACACGAAACAGAACTTACCTCTGGTAAGTAAGATAAGTAAACTTATCTATCTTTTCTCTCATTTTTCGAACTAAGTATCAACCGTCCCGACTGATTCTGGCCGGTTCTTCGTGCATGTCTTATTAGTTCCCTCAATATAAAGTATAGACCCGATTGTTTCAATCGCATATTTACACTGGCATAGAACGCAGTTCGGGTAAAATATGTCCAGCGTATGCCACTATCTTTTTTCATTTGTGTCATCGATGTTTTTTTGTTATCGTCATGTCTTGGCATGTCCACTCTTCTTGTCAACATGTCTTTTTATTCGTTATTGCCAGCCGACTTAACTTCCCACATGCTGGTCGGGACCAGCTGTACAATTGCATATTGCTGTTATGGTGGTATGCAGTTATCCCAGCGGAAGCAAAGACATACGTATACTTCGCTCCATCTGTTGGGTTAAGGACACGGTGGCGGTAGTAGAGCCGCGTAGGGACGGCAGCATTCCGGATTGCGGACACTCAATTCCAAGCGAGCTGCTCGACGGCTGCTCGAGGGTCCAGGTGGGCATTAGGTAGATCCTACCGTGGCGGGCAGCGACCTTAGCAAGCACGATCAGAACTTGATCATCTAAGAGGCCAAAAAAAGAAATTCATCGTTCACGGTTCTACGAAGCCACTGTGCTTAGGCTGATACGGCACATCAAAGGGGTTAGGTATGGGAGAAAGTAGAAAGACCACCAGCTGCTTTTGGTGTTTATCAGTCAATATTGGAAAACAGATTAAACTTAGATGCTGATATATAGAAAACTCTTATTGTTGGCACTATTACGTTCTTTTTAGATCGATTTAGGTGCATAAGTCCACAGCACACGTATGTCTAGGACATATGACACGTATGATACTAGACGAACAAACGGTCCCTAAGAACTGCAATCATTGTCTCAGTATAGGTCCCTAAGAACTGCAATCATTGTCTCAGTATATATACAGTGATGTCCATCGTCGAAAAAAGCTTCAGTCTATAGGCTATTTTCTTGATATTTCCACTAAAAAAAACATTTGAGGACAGAGTTTGGACGCTTAGAATCCTTTAGAAACCGTCAGCATTGCCAGCTGGCGACGGTCTAACTAAAACATATACATCTTTAGAATGCTCGTACGTTCATCTTCTACGTGTTTCGCTTGACGTAAAAACGAGAATGTGCATATTGTAGCTCATTATTTGCTAAAAAAAAAAATAAGCCCGTTTAAGCGCCATGTTTTGACGTGCACTTTTGGGTTTTACCAGGCGTCTAGCTCTTAAAGATTTAAGGGGCACTTAGCTGTCGACCTTTCATAAGCCATACGATTAATGTTACCTTGTTTTATTATGTCACACAAGCTAATGCATGCAATTAATCGTCGCTACACAATCCGTGTCAAGAAATATGTCATCTGTGAAAGGAGGTATTTCCTGTCCTCCTCTGCCCGATCTTACCCCCATGTTGTCAGGAACAACAACCGCATGGCCAATCGGGTAAACAACGAACATCTACTCTACCAGCCTTTTTCGTAGCATCATATCCAGTCTTATATATATATAAATTCACAGGATAACAGAAGACGGAGTAGGTGTGGCCAGTTTTACCGCAAAAGTGTTTAGGCAGAGCCGTTCTTTCCTCACCGGTAAGAAGATGAAGGTAACGATATGCTGAATAATTCTAGGCGGTAACTGTTCAATGCCCCCATCTGCCGCAATACGCACGAGCTGGTGCTAGCAGAAGCAGTAGCGAACGCGGCGCCAAATAATATTGGGTGTCGTTACTATCACCGTTCATTAAGCCGGCTATGACCGACCGTAGTATGATAGTACGCAACAAACAACTATTGAACCCGAATGGCTGTTTCTTAGCTGCAAATTAGTCGAAGTGTCAGGGTGGTTGGCCTTGATGTAGGTGCATCGTGCCCGCTCTAGCTCGTGGCCCCGTGGCCAAAGTACGTTCAAACGACAATCGCAGGGCCTCTGCTCAGTCAAGCCGGTTGTACTGGCTCGTAGCCGTTCCGAGCACGAGTCCAGCGAACCAAACTCCGATGCTGCTCGTCGTGGCGATGAACACATGCGCGAGACACAAAGAGGCGGCCCTACCTGATAATAGCGGCAGCGACGGTGGAGCCTTCAAAGGCCCTCCCAAATCGAAAATCTTGGGGCAACGCTTAAACACAGCAGTGCAGCCACAAAAAGATTGGAGAACAGACATGACCAGTAGTGGTGGATTCAAAGACTCTGGTGGCTGGCTGGTAAAACTGTAGATACTACAGTGACTCAAAGCCGGAGTTAAAACTGTATCAGAATGATTATAGTCGTTGTTGCTTCGTTGCGAGAATTACCACGGCCGCAGTGGGAGAAGCAGCAGCAGTGGTTTCAGCCAAAGGAGCCCATCAACCGAAATAACTCCTTTGAAAACACCGACTGGGAAAAGCGCTGGGAAGACGCTCAGGTGCGACTAGCCACAATTCTGACGGTTCACGCCACAAGTTCCTGTGCCTGGTGCGAATGGGCGCTTAGCAAACGGGAGACGGTGTAAATTGGTTGTGTACGCTTTGCAGATGTGTAGTTGGGTTGTGTGTTTGTATGTGTGTCGTGGTACTGGGATTTCTTGCCCCACGCGAGAGATTAGATCTTATCTCGAGCAGATGAAGGTCGTGGCGACCGATCGAAGACCTGCCAGCTTCAACCGCCGCAGCAGCAGCAATCATGGAAATAATAGTATAATTAATGACAGTATGTTTAGTACTATTTTCAACACGAAGCACACTGTTTGGAATAGCAACATTTTTTCGCACAACAAACGTCATGTAATTGTTACCCAAAAAGTAAAAGTGAACGAAAAAACATAACCAACCAGAGTAAATCACTAGCCTGACCTCAGGTTCCCTGTTTTGACCAAAAAGTGTATGGTACATGTGATGTACTTTCACAGCGCATAGCAGCAGCAAGGGCAATTAATTGAATTTTATTAACATGCAAAGTTAAATTACTAAATAATTAAAAAAATAAATAAAATGATGAAATAATCGCAGCCGCCCACCCATACCCATGAAACATAGAGCGTTTCACGGACTTCCTGTTGTGTGGACACATTTGAGATGCCAGTATTTGTTCATTAAAACTCTACAATACATTGTTATCGGGAGATCTATAAATAATCTTGGCCAAGCGGATAAAAAAGATCATCGTAACTTAAGCAAAAGCAGTTATACTTAATGAATTAATGTGTTCTACATACAGATTCGGATCTGATCTGCTAGAGGACTAGAGCTGCCGGTTGAGAAAGATCTATCATAAGTTCGATCCTGTCAACTAAAATAGACGACCATGATGTGTTGACTCTTTTCAATGTTATTTTCGCCCACGTCTAGATGCATTGTTTTTTGCTGCGCCCAAAATCCCTCGCCAGGCATAATTACGGCAGCAACAAAAAAATAAAAAAAAAAAACACTCTTAAACATCTTATAACGGCAGCTCATCTTCATACTCTCTGTACTTATTTAATGTGAAATGTCTCATACTATACAAATAAACCAATCGATTTGTGTATGATATTTATGTGCAGAGCTTCATGCACGCTTAACGCCACGTATACTGTCCGCTTAGTGTGGCCGGAATAGAACGATTCGACCTAACTCAATGCATAGCTGTCGTTTTCTGCTGGGTTCCAGAAGAAACCGGTGCAGCAAGCGGCCTTGGATTTATCCGATGCGCCATTTCAGGCTCGTAGTTAAGCTCCCTTTCCATTTGCGCTCACCTACAGACACGGCAAAACTCTTTGATCATATATGTGCTTAAGGCGCGGGAGATGTCCGTGTCCTTATGATTCCTAGATACGTCTGCCTGCGAGAGGAGTCCGTGCGCTTCTGCCGTACTATTAGTAGATCGGTACGCAAACGTTTCTAGCTCATTTTTACCGTTGCGTTTATTTCTTCCTTTTGGCCATCAGTCGGCGTTATTCGTATTGTTCTTTCTCTCATTGTTGTCCTCCCTAGTGGGCGTTCCGCTCGCTAATTCCCCAGTTAAGTTTCGTATCATTAATATGGACCACGTGTGTCTTCCTCGTGCCCGCCGGTCGACCCATCACTGGATGAATGGGTCGCCGCTTGTGCGGCCAATTTTATACCCAACCTTTATCCATCTCCACCGTGTTTCTCCTTTTCACTAGTCACTTTCTGAAAGTAATCACTTGTCTTTGAATATCATCATGATTAATCTGCTTCTTTTTTCTTCATTTTTATTTTTTTCTTCGATAGAAGTTCGTACCCGTTCTATACCGTACCCTGTCTGTACGTTCGCGGGTGCTTCCGGTTGCCTGCTGTCGTCCATGGAAGCGCCGACTGCGCGACACTAGCCACCGCAGGCGCTCGTATGACTGTTTACATACAAGACTGTGCAGCGGCAAAAGCAGGACTTGGGCAAACGACCTTTTCGCTTCATACCAACCTTCAGCCTACGATCCCTGTCTATAGGTTTCCCGTCCTTAGTTCCTACATGGCTCGCACACGACCATACTTCTCCCATTCACTACTTTTCTTTCACATTTCGCCGATAGGTATCGAGCTGCTTCTGTTTGCCCTCCCCCTGCTCCTCTCTATGTTCGTACCTCGCTTTCGGCACCAACGAACCTGCTCTCGGAGCAGTAGCTCCAGGCGTAAGGGTAAAGTCAAGCCATTCCAGAATTGATGGTTTTACCTCCATATCTACTTTCCTTCATTACCTAACGTTAGTTCAGCAAATGCCAGCTAATCTCGCAGAGACCCGAATCCAACCTGAGTAATCCCTTTTCAAGACCAGATTCAGAGCGCGGTTTCAAAGATCGGATTGTTCGATATCGGTGACGGAGCTGTCGCTATCACTCGCGCTAGCCGTCTGTGCTGGCAGATTTTCCTCGCCCTGTTCGTTCGCGCTCGCTGTTCGATCGGGCTCGTCCTATGCGGACATAGCTGCCGTCTTCGTTTCTCCTGCTCGTCTGTCGGCTTGCCCCTACGTCGTCATAGTTCTTTCATTGCAATTACGTCTATGCACAGAAGCAGGCAAAAATGAGATATAAGGATAGAGTGTACGCAATGAATGGAACAGGCGAAACGATACTCGTGAATGGATCAAAGGCCAGTACGATCGTTCGCCGAAGGCTGCTGCCGACGTCGTTGTTGTTACTACTGATGATCATGACGATTTTCTAGATGTTCATTCGTTTTTAAGTCAGAAACGCATCAAATATGGATGGTCCAAGTGAAAGTTGGGATCGCACGAATCGTCAATGAATGAGGTCGTCATTGAAATCGCAGGAAAAATAGCGTACAATTATCCTTCAGCGGCCAGGTTTCCTGAAATGCACGGAGAGTGTTCTTGGCATAATGGCCAAATTGTGTGAAATAAAAAAACATAATTGAAATAGTGTATCGGTAGCGAATAACTATAAAGCAACAACAACAATTAGTTGAAGCATAGGTGTGTATTACATCCTTGCGCAATTGTTTTTTGAACACTATGCAAAGGCAAGGGATATTCCAGACAGTTACCATATGTGGGCTATTAGACTCGTAAGGCGACTCATGGTGACATTTTTCGAAGAAATTCAAATAAGGGCAGCCACACCAACTAATAGCTAGAGAAGCAGATGTACTTCACTTTCAGGGACATTTGCAGGGCAAACTTTCCTTGCTCCATTTGCGGTTTGATTATATCGAGATCGCTCCTTCGACTTTACCAATATTCGCTCAGCAGCCTGGTAATTACTTTTACCTGTTTAATTATTTGCTTTACCTAAATGCGTTAGTTTACTGCCCGTTCTCTTCTAACAATGCGTCATTGTTGCTGACCTATGCACAGTCGAGATCCACCCATGGGGGCTTAAATAGGTCCTCGAAAGGCAATCGTAGGCTGCAGGATGTTTCAGTTTTTAAAAAACATCAGCTTCTTCAGAAATTATCCGCTTTCCGAAACTCGTTGCGCAATTAATATCTGACGGGATTTTTATTTGATTTTACATTTTTCGCTGTGTCATTTCGATAATGGCTTCTTTCAACTTTAATTCGCTTATAACTTCCACCTGGAGCCCCTGCGCTTCCCTGGAGCATAAGTCTCATCTACGGCTTAGAATACGTACCTCCTTTTTGAACCCCAAAGTGTATTTATATGCAAACGGGCCTATTCAAACCTTTTGCCTTACGTCAATCGCGTAAACGAATTCAGCACTTACAAGATTTTCAAGGTGCTATCGTCTAATCGTGATGTCATTGGTTTCCTCAATATATCTATTTCCGTACATATGTCTGTTTCGCTTGAAAAATCAAAATAAGATCCGTGTCCTTTTGACATCACGTTGACTACCTATATTAGGATTTCCAGTATGAAATACGGGATTCGAGATACGAATTCAACCATTCGGAACCTTTTTATATTCATAGATGTTTTATAGTTTTTGCAAAATATGCAGCAGCACTATTTATCTATAAACTTCTGCTATATTGACGGAAGTTGATTTACTTCGTTGCTGTAGGAATGTATCATCGGTATTATAGGAATCGGTACGAAAGTCTCTAGAGTGGATTTGACATCGTACTGTGAGATACGATTTACCTACAGAGAGAAATGGTCGACGAAAGCCATCTGTCGGAGAATCGTCTAACGCATATCTCGATGACGGAGCCGTAAACTGTAACCCGTGCATGGCCATGTGACACGAAGTTATCCGACAGAAGGAGCGGTTTAGTCTCATTTCAGCAATTTATCTTCTGTTTATTGCATAGTTCATTCATCATTTGCTTCGACTCTTCAGAGGGCGCTTTAGGCCTAATCGACCAACTAGAACTCATGAAGCTGCAGTGGACCATATCTGTGCTAGACCATTAAATATACATCATAAACTATTGTAGCAAGCCCTATATTTGCTTTATGCTAGTGTCCCGCTTGTACACCTGCGTTTCCACGTCACGATGTGACCGTCTGAGGATACAGTTTCATCAGGAGGCTCAAGTCAATGCAAGAATGGATCAGCGTCATAATGTAATGAAAGCGAGCGTCTCTACGTCCTCGTTCTCGATCCGTACTCAAATTAGGCTTTTTTAGAATTTTCCTGGCCGGTTTTATCGAAGTAAAAGGGTAAAATACTTTCCAAACCCGAGTGCGCTAAGTGCCGTAGACCGCGTTTTTATAAGTACGTTCCCATGGTAACCATGAGCATGCGGCCATTACTGGTTTAAATATTAACGTTTGGAAAAGCTCATAATAACGTATTTTTTATCGTGTCGTTTCATAAATCTGTTGGGCAAGTCCAGCGAGACCTATTTCGCCTAGACCTTTAAATCCTTGATGCTGTACCTGCAAACGATTTCGACGATTTCTTCATACCCTAAACATATCCGAATGTTGAATGAGTAGAACATTGAACACTTCGTTAGCCTTGTGCACATCTTTCATAAAATCTTTTTTTTTAGGCCAAAATTCCCTTGTTAGTTAACGACTCATTAATATAATATGTGTACGATGGGCTCTCTGCTGTATTTCATACTGACCGACCTAACCTAAACTCGTTCATTAAGATAAGCACAGAAAAATTATTGATTATAAAGAACAATGTTAAGCGTACGAGATTATTATTATGATTATATAATTGACGCCGCTCTTTATGGGCTTCTGCTGCTTCTTTTATCACAGTTTTTTTTGCTGTTTTCCCAATATCCTACACGCGTACCGCTTACAGTCAGGATACCTTCCATGTCATGTTCGTGTAGAATGATTAAAATACAATTATGCTTGCATATACATTTCGTAGCCACCATATGAATCCTTATTAAATTTACTCCTTTTGTTAGGTACATATACGCGGGTTTCTTTTTGGGTGTGGCAGTTTTTTCTTTTTCATGCTGCTAACAGCCTCATCTCTTCGGGTCTGGAGGAAGGAAATTTCAAGTACTGCCAATTGTTTAGTTCGTCTAGCTTCGAGATGAAGGCTCATAGGTTTAGAACGATTAACAATGACCCCTATGGAGGTCGATGCGTCACAAACGAATTAAACGTCATTAATTTGTCGTAAGAAAAAGGACTTCCATTGCGTGCGACGTAACAAAGTTTATAATACTATAGATTCATACTACATTGGATAATAACGTGTCGCTGTCGATTATGCCGAGGGACATACGACCAGTTAATCAGTGAGCATACCATTATAGTCAAACGGCTTGGCAGAAGAAACGAATTGTCTTTCTGAGATCCGACAGCAGACAAGTGCAGCACCGATACATGACAAGCAAAATCGTAAGTGCCGAAAGTGTGCGAAGCCGCTCCGCTCTGAAGTTCGAGTGAAAGATGGTAGAATACGATTTATCTGACCGGCAAGTCAACATTGCGTTTCTTCGTACGAAAAATACGATATATTTTTCGTATCGTATATAATAGTGACACAGCTCAACATAGTAACATAATCATATTAGAGAGCGTAACTGCTAGGAACCTTTTGCGCTTATGCCACATCGGTCCGTAACAAGACACTGCAAGGGTAAAGCCGACTTCACCAATGTAGATGATCACGTAATAAAGCGATTACAAGAACGGTGCGAATCGAATGCCCCTGCTTCATCAGTCAACTCTGCTCCCCAACAGAAAAAGATGGCTCTACATCGAGCGTTCAGCGATACTGGGCTGCATGCAAGTTAGGGCAGAGTTTTCCATTGCAGACCCCTCAACGCTCGGTGGGTCGTCAATGCAGCATGCGGTGGAGTGTTGTTGGTGCAATAATATCACCCTGCGTCACCCTTCGTCAGTCTAAGGCCTTTGTCTATCAATTTCGTTGCTCAGAGAAATGAGCTGATTCGCGTAACGGTGTACTACGGCCCTTTGCCGGAACTTGGGTAGGTATTAGCATGACAGCTTTTTTGGTCTCAGCATATGTGGAGGTGCGGCTTCTAATCTTGAATAGTTCTTCATGGCGTCGAAGTAAAAGGGCCTAACTATTTTGATTTGCATTTAGGAGTCGGAGATCAATCCTTTATCGCCGGTAACGATCCTGTATAGAAATGATTTTTTTGTCGTGCAAACAGGCAAAGGGGTATTCTTACACGTTTTTTTCGTAATTGTCATTGACTTTAAAAGGTTCACTTTTTTTTTTTTTCGATATTTAGCCCAGTGCATGGAAACGATTAATAATAGTTATCTTGATCGTTCCTAGTCGTATAGAGAGCCCTCGGATCGACGGGCCTGCATTTTGTTTAAAAGGAACCTGCAGTTCATTGTCGTTTGCCTCCTATGGTCGTTGAGAACGTGGTTTGTCTCTCAAATTAAAGTCTCTAATTCTGGAGCGAGTGAATCAAAACTGGGAAATAATAACGCTTAGGGCACGTTTACCTTCGTTTCGGCGGTGGATTTTTGAATCATGAAAAATATACGATGAAATTAAAAATAAAAAAAATACGAATATGCATCTTTTCAGGCCTTATCGCTGAACGCTCCGAATCACCGAACAACTGAGCGTTCAGCTACAGAATTGGATTCTGTCGTTGTCTTTTAGTTTGTGATATAGTATATTTATTCCTTCCCGAAAATGCCAGCCCCGCCAAATAGCATTCGAACGCCACTGGTTCTAGGGGCGTTCTCGATTCCTGGACATAAGGTTTAGAGATTATAACGTATAGATTTACTCTCTTGCGCCATACATTACGTGCTTTACCAATCCACTGTCATACACGCAACTGTCGATGGGCTAGCACTCAGCATGGTTCATACCTGCGGCATCCATAGTACAATTATACTTCGGCATATTCTAGAGCGGAACATACGACCTTGCTAACGGGATCTGCTGCTGTTTGGCCTGCTCCTCTTCGATTGCTTTAGGACCGTCAGGAAAGAAGTTATTAAATAAAAAAAAAAGACGCAAAATTCCTAGCTGCGTATACAAATGTAAGGACTTCTAAAAGAACTTGGGTACGGTTGAACGTAGCGGTAGTCACATGTAAGTTGCTCAACATGCTATCCACTCTGATTTAACTCCCTAGCTGCTAGTAGGGCCAGCTTTACGTGTTGACGGTAGCGTCAAACCTCCACCGTAATCTGCCGCTGCACACAACTAAACTGATCGAACACTTGCAGGTTCGCAGAATAGAACTGAGGTTAAAGGTTTGTATTCTGGCCGCTGGTTGCCGCTGATCGACTATGCAGGAAGCTGCCGGTTAGACTCGGGTCAATCTCGTGCTCGTATCAGGGGTATTGCTGTATGTTCTGAAGGCTCAGCAAAAATATGGCTCTAATTTAAGCTATATTTAGACTACTACAATACGCCTATCTGAAATGTGGAATTTCACTGCTCTGCAAGTTCAGGGTAAACCCATATATGTATGTATGGCAGATGCCTCAGCGCCCCGAAAGTAGACGCAGGTCACGGCATCGTTATTTCAACAGCGAGCCATTACATCAACGACTGGTGCGTTCTTAACGTAATGTTTGGAATAACTGCATATGCTGACAATTTTGTCACTTTAGGCGTCCATAAAAAAATTGTCATTTTTACATTAAAAAAAAAACAGCGCTCAGTAGCAGCCTGCGAAAATACTATATTTGCCTACCGATTTCAATGTGCAGTTTTCACATATTAATTTAGTGTACATGTACATCAATGTAATGCAAAGCGAGTGAGGAAATGTTAATTCCCTTATAAACGAATCGACTCTAATTGGCTAAAAAGCGACATCAACCCACTGATGGAGTATCTAGAAACAAGGCTGTACGCTACTTGCGTGCAGGGTGGTCAGTTCAAGTTAAAGCAAACTTTGGTGGGCTGTTTATTGTAACGGGCATGCGTGTAAGCTGCTTTTCCAGTACGACATGAAAGCTAATTTTCTCTTAAAATGAACAACAGATTCATTATGGAACAAAAAAAAGACCTGCACGCATTCCCACGGTCGGAGTCATGCCTAGCTATTATCTAATCTCCCCTGCGTTGGGCAAACCCACACCCAAATATTTAATTTTCTTTTTTGCTCACAGTTGACAATATATATTATTGCCAGCTTTCATA